>NC_141545.1:6713139-6983139 GCF_021556685.1 Rattus norvegicus
TTCTCAGAACTTTGGACTTAGATGGATTAGGCCTTTGTTTTAGTTTTGGCAGGCGGCGCTGTCTACATGCTGAGTTTTATGGCCTGAATGGTACCGCCATCATGGAGTCAGTCCTGCTAAGGTAGAAGTCAGAGCTGCTGTGCAGCTTAAAATCCCCCAGGACATCAGCTACAGGATGCCAACAGTGTACCACAGGGTGCCTACAGTAGGACTACAGAGATCTGTGATCTCGTTCTGATGTCTCTGACTTCATCCTTCCCTATTCTCTTCCTTGGACCCTGCCTCCTCACAGACTTGTTCAACAACCCTTTAAAACACAGGGAGATGTCCAGGTAACAGTATCTATCTATCTATCTATCTATCTATCTATCTATCTATCTATCTATCTATCTATCTATCTAATAATTTCCTCTCCCACATGGTGGGGTGTCATGTTCTCCTGATACCCACCAGCTCGTTCCTGGCTTCCTTCCTTCTTGCTCTCTCCTGTCTTTATTTTTGACTCTGTAGTCACACCCCCCTCAGAGTAGATCAGCTCATTTTTACATTTTATTTCCTGTCATCCTCCGTTTGGGTATGAGAGACCTGGCAGGCAGGCTGCACGTTTGCAGTGTGAACAAAGGAATTCCACTTGGCAGTTGCTGACATGAGAACAGGGAAGCCAGGCAATTCTCAGCATTACACAAGCAGTCGGTAGCAGAGTTAGGAGGTGAACAGAAGTAGCCATGTTTAAACCTCTTTGTAACTGGAACCAGATCATAAATGTTTTCTCTTATGATGCTGATGAACACTTACAATACAAACTTGCATTTTCACTTTGAAGCCTGTCTACTGCACGTTAAGGTTCTTTCTGCCCTAGCAGCCAGTTCTACTGATCTTAGCACTCATCTAATTAGTCTCTAATGTGGGTAGCAAACGCTATGAGCAAGACCCCAACACAGGGTTCTTCCATGGCCGCCATAGCTGCCTCGGTAGCGTTATTAAAACAGCAGTGATATTTGTTACACATTTAAAACTTCTATTAAAAGTATAGACCTGATTGGAAAAACTAGAGGCTACAACAACAACAACAAAACAAAAACCCCATTGCCCTCTCCAATCAAATCTCCCCAGCCCCTAAGAGGCACTGCCTTCATATGGCCCTGCCGGAAGCTGGGGAAAGAGTCTTCTCCATCTTTCTTCCAATCACACCCAAAACAATTGCATTTGCTTTTACCATGGCCTCAAAGGTCTTAGGTCTTCGAGTCCTCTGCCGACTGGAAGAGGAGTGTCCCTCCAATGCAGGGAACCTGTCTTCCTAGAGGGAGTTTCTAGGCCTATATCTCCCCATCCCCCACTGGCTGGCTCACTAAACTCCTATGTGTGACGCTCACTAAACTCCTATGTGTGACGAAGGCGCTTGCCTGCCTCAAAAATGACCAGCAGTTCAGGTCAAAAGACTAAGGCCTGTTGACGGGCAAGGGATTTGGAGGCCAGGAAGAAGGCAGAAAAGGCCAAGGTCCAAAGCACAATAAACACGAAAAGAAAAACGAGATGCAGCATGGCTCGCCCATTAGCGCAGACTCGAGGGGCCACAGCCTGAGGTGAGAACTCCGTGGGTCTGATGAGATGCTCGCAGGAAGGCTCTGGGAACCTTGTGGAGGCTTAAGGCGTCCAGTCCATGATCTTAGCTGCTAATGTTTGTGATGTAAGTTTTATTTGGTTTGGATACAATGTGATTTCAGTGTTACTGAAATGTGTTTCTATTCTTAGACTCTTACCATTTGTTATAATTGCCCCGTCGTAGTTCACTTTGTGAAAAGGGAGGCGCCTTGGGTTTGTATTGCCCAACATGTCCAGAATGCATTGACGACTCTTGCTTGTTAACACCCAGGGGGAACTACTTTATGTCAAGAAAAATTCCCTTTCAAAAACAAAGCAGGCAGATGTCTGTGACTTCGAGGCCAGCCTGGTCTACAGAGTGAGTTTTCCAAGTCAGTCAAGGCTGTATTTTAAGACCCAGTCTCAAAAACAAAAAGAAAACAAACAAAAGAGTGGGCCCCAAATATTAGAAATGTTCTTATTGTTCTTTTAAATGTCCCTGGCTGCCTCTGTTTTCCTTTTCTTAGTATGCATTACGTTATAATTCTCCTGACCTTGTTTTACTTTGTCAGTGTGCCCAGAAACAGTCCTCTTACCTCCCACAAAAAGCAGAGCCTCATATTTTTATGCTGCAATCATTCCTGGAGTCTGTGGAATCTGCCGTAATGAATCAACATTTGTGCTCCGGGAGAATATGTTGCTTTTCCAGGAAACTGGGCATATTTATTTATTTTTATCAGAACAGGTTGATATAAAATCATAGAATTTCATTCCATTTTATGTTTTTATTTTTCTTTTGTAAATACATTTGCTAGTCTCAGAGATATCATGCAGTCAGTCAAGATCTCATTAGATGAAAGGCTCTGAGCTCACTGGCAATATTGTTAACAGTCTTCTTGCTATGTGCAAATTTCAAAGCTCTTAGATTTGGAGGATAGAAAGGTGCAGACTTTGAACTAGGGACATATTTTAGTGTTTTGCCTTTTAAACTAAAGTTCTAAAAGCTTTTGTATAAACAAAACAGTGTCTAGGGTTGCTGTGTTCCAGGAAGGATTGAAAAGAATCAAAGGGAGAAAGTATACCCAACAAATAACAAGAAGAAAACAGAATTACAAATGTAAAGCAAGTATTTATTCCTGAGACAAAAGCATCAGGATTTATAATATTTATATTTATAAATATTTAATTAAATTTATAATATTTATATTTATGAGAAAAGCATCGCCTATAGGAATAAAAGGTTCATTTCCCTGGGATATACATCATTCTGTCTATGCGTGCCTGAAATGGCTTCACCATGAGAAGGGCTGGTGGTGAACAGAATTAGGAAGTCTGTTGTCAAAATGTGTGAGGTTAATTGCTGCACTATGCTCCACCAGAAAACTTCTTACTGCAGAACCCTGCAACTGGCCAGGGCGCCCAGAGTAAGTGATAGAGTGGCCTAGATGGGGCTTAAGGAACTTTCCTTAGGAAAGAGGGACTTGAAAGAGTAAGAGCCGGAGGACTAGTTATTCGGATGTTCAGTAAAAAAGATGTCTTCTGGCCAGGCACATACCTTTAATCCCAGCACTTAGGAGGCAGAGAGGGGCCAGCCTGGTCTACAGAGTTTGTTCCAGGACAGCCTGGCTACACAGAGAAACCCTGCCTCAACCTTCCCCATTACTCCCATCCCCCAACCCCAAAAGATGTCTTCTGGACATGACATAGCTATTGCACTCACGAACTCACTAAAGCTAAGATTATCTGCACAAGATCTCTACAAGATGGGGCCTGTCGGGTGTTTACTCAAAATGAGTGAGGAGCCCATGTGACCCATGAGAGACTGCGAGTAGTTAATCGTTGTGGATATTCTAGTTAGGTTTCTGTTGCTGTGAGAAAACACTGATCAAAAGCAACTTGGAGAGGATTTATTTAGCTCACATGTCCCAGTCCCAGTCCAACATTGAGGGAAGCCAAGTGTGGCAGTTTGAATAGGTTTGGCCCCATAGATTCATGTTTTTCAATGCTTGACCATAGGGAGTGGAGCTATAAGGAGATGTGGCCTGGTTGGAGGAAGTGTGTGACTGTGTAGGTGGACTTGAAGGTTTCTCATGCTCAAGCTCTGCTCACAGTGGAATCAGAGCCTCCTCCTGGTTGCCCGTGGAGGACAGTCTTCTCCTGGCTGCCTGTGGATTAAGATGTTGAACTCTCAGTTCCTTCTCCAGCACCATGTCTGCCTGCCACTACTGTGCTTCCTGCCATGATAATGGACTGAACCTCTAAAACTGTGAGCCAGCCCCAACTAAATGCTTTCTTTTATAAGAGCTTCTTTGATTATTGTGTATCTTCACAGCAGTAAAAACCCTAACTAAGACACCAAGGTAGGAACCTGGAAGCCAGAACTGAAGAAGAGACTACAGAGGAATGCTGCTCAGTGGCTTGTTCCCCCATGGCTTGTTCAGCCTGCCTTTTAACAACCCATTAGCACCCACCCAGGAGTACCACACGCAAAGGGTTGGGTGGCTCCCTACCAATTACCAATGAAGAAAATGCCTCAGGGACTAACTAGCCCACTGGTGATCTGGTGATCTGATGGAGGCGTCTTCCCCACTGAGGTTCCTCTTCCCACTCTGCAACTGTATCACTGGAGGAGTAAATGCCAGTTTTATCAGTGGTGTTGCCACTCGTAAGTTACCCATACTCCAGTAAAGAACTCCCCACTCGAGGTCATGCAAACAACCCCTGATTGAACTCAGGGGACGTCTCAAGGGAAGACGTGAACGTGGGAGGAAAAGTTGCAAAGGGGAGATTCAGTGTGAGAGGAAAGGGATAAGAGAAGGGAATGAGGATTAAGAGTTTAAAACGGGAAAAATGTGAGCTGGGTCCCTGTCTACCATCAAGGTAAACGCAGCAGTAAAGGTTAAGAATACAAACATGTGGGGTTGGGGATTTAGCTCAGTGGTAGACGCTTGCCTAGCAAGCACAAGGCCCTGGGTTCGGTCCTCAGCTCCGGAAAAGAATACAAACATGTAACAGTAAATGTGACCGGTAAGAAGTTTAGATGATGCACATTTTATCTTAGAATCCTGTGTGTGTGTGTGTGTGTGTGTGTGTGTGTGTGTGTGTGTGTAAGAGAGAGAGAGAGAGACAGAGAGAGACAGAGAGACAGAGACAGAAAGAGTCAGAGACAGAGACAGCATACAGCGTATGATTGTAAAAATAGACGCTGGAGAGTGTTGATGAGGACGTGGGAGAATCCAGAACACTAACATGTTGCTGGGGGGACCAGAGACTTATGACCTGGCAACTTCATCCTCATGAACATGCAAGTGTATCTCTGTGTAAAAGTTTACGTGAATGTCATTCATTGTTCTTAATTAATAAAGGGAAGGTGCAAGACCAATGCCTTTAACGAACAGGAAAGTATAATTGGGCGTGTTAATCCCTGTCTCGGTCACTTTTCTATGGCTGTGAAGAGACATTATGACCCAGAGAACTTACAAAAGAAAGCATTTAATAAGGGGAGCTTGCTGTCAGTTAATAACGACCATTGGGACAGTGGCATGGCATAGAAAAGCAGGCATGGTGCTGGATTGAGCGGTAGCTGAGCGTTTACATCTGATACACAAACCCAAGGTGAGAGGGAGGGGAGGGAGTGAGAGGGAGGGGGAGGGGGAAAGGGTGGGGAAGGGGGAGGGAAGAGGAGAAAAAGGCAGACAGTCAGACTGGTATGGGCTTTTCAATCCTCAAAGCCCACCCCTAGTGACACACCTCGTCCAACAAGACCACACCTCCTAATCCTTCCCCAGACAGTTTTTTTTTTTTTTTAAGATTTATTTATTATATATAAGTACACTGTAGCTGTCTTCAGATACACCAGAAGAGGGCATCGGATCCCATCACAGATGGTTGTGATCCACCATGTGGTTGCTGGGATTTGAACTCAGGACCTCTGTAAGAGCAGTCAGTGCTCTTAACCGCTGAGCCATCTCTCAAGCCCCCCCTTCCCCCCGACAGTTCTACCAACTGGGGACCAAGCATTCAAACATGAGATGTACCTGGGCACTCCCGTGCTCATAACAGCATTATTGACGCCAACCAAGGTCTGGAAGGCACCTGCCTGTCCACTAACGGATGGATAAAGACAGTACAGCGTGCTCAGGATGGGCTGTAATTGGCCTTCGGTGTTGGCAGACAGCAGTGATTGACCTGCGGGGTGCATGATCAGGAGTGCAATAACCCAGACACAGAGCCAAACTTGACAGTCATTTCTATGTGCAGTGTAAGAGAGCTGAACTTGTGCAGACCAACACAAGAATGGCTGTTTCCCGGTGCCACGAGGCAGGGGAAAGGGTAGCTATGGATCCTGGGGGACCAAGGTCAGTTATGTTGGATGAATTGCTCTGACAGACAGCATGGCAAGTGTACTCAACGTCGGCTTGAGACATTGCCAGGAGTTGATCTCTCAACTGTTTTACCCACACACATACTCCCCCCCCTCCTTCCCTCTCTCACCCACACAGACAGACAGACAGACAGACACACACACACCTCTCTCCCTGTTCGTCTCCCTCTCCCTCTGTCTCAGACAGACAGACAGACAGACAGACAGACACACGGACTAGCCACTGGCTGTTATTTCTATCAGCGAGAGAGCCATCTATGTGGGTTGTGGCTTCATGTGTTGGCTCAGTGCCTCTCCTCTGGGTCCCCGCTCCTGGTATACTCCTTTACTGCCTAGGGTCCTCCATCTTTACAGCGGATGCTGTGCTTTCCTATGGTGGTTTCCCTGGTTTGCTCCCTCACCTGGTCCATGAAGCACAAACCTCTTTTGCCAGCCCTCCTTGCTGTTTTGTTTTCCGTTCCCAGGGCTGTGATTTGATTAAGACATCAGTGCTTCCAATTTTGCCCTTCCTTTGCTGTTGTACTTCTTAACTTGACACTCGCTGAACAAACCTCTTAAGAATCCCCACACACTTACGGATGCTTTGTGTGTAAATGCCAAGGTTGACAAACCGCTCTGAGAAATTTAATTTAAAAAAACTGAATGCGCTTAGTTGAAGAATTGAGAAGTGGCATTTCATTTGCTCCTAAATATATTTACATATAACGAGGCTGTCATCTGATGCTGGAACTCAAGAGAGACTGAGCTCTTAGGAACGGGTTCAGATTATGCAGATTCAATCAAATTCAACAGTGTGGCTCTCTCCGTGTCTCCGTGCCCCTGAGGTTGCTGGGGAGGGGCACAGTAGACGCTTGTGCTGAGCTCCAGGCTGCATGGGAAGCGATGAGCGCGTGTGGTTGGACCGACGCGTGGTAGAATCCAGCTGGCACCAAGGCGATGTTTACTGAGATGAGATTAGTGAGAGAGATCACCAGTCAATACATGGACGCTTTAAGAGAGCAGCCTTGCTGTTCAAGCAGTTGTAGCTAGGAGCATGAGGTCAGGTAGACACCCCCAGCTTCTAGAAAAGCAGCCTCACCTCATTGTCCCACGAGCTCTGTTGTGCCGCTTATTAGAACATGATTAGAGGGATTGGGGATTTAGCTCAGTGGTAGAGCGCTTGCCTAGGAAGCGCAAGGCCCTGGGTTCCGTCCCCAGCTCCGAAAAAAAAGAACCCCCCAAAAAAAAAAAAAAAAAAAAGAACATGATTAGATTTGTTGCTAACGTCATACGAGTCCCGATTGCCATCTCATCTCCGCGGAGATGGAGAACGAGAGTTCTGATCCCAAGTAAGGGGGTTAGGGATTTAGCTCAGTGGTAGAGTGCTTGCCTAGCAACCGCAAGGCCCTGGGTTCGGTCCCCAGCTCCGGGGGGAAAAAAAAAAAAAGGAAAAAAAAAAGTGCACACCCAAGTAAGACACGTGTGGTAAGAACGGCTCAGATGTTGATGGGGACAATTGCTGTGGCTGCGATTTTAATATTGATGCTGTTTTCTGAGGTGTCTCCATCTGTCTCTAAGACCCTGATATGAAACCAGAGCGAAGAAAACCCGTCTCCTTAGGCCAAGCTCCAGTCAGGCCCCTAGGCCTTTCGCGGTTATTCTTTAGGATTCTGTTCTTTGTTTTATGTATTAGGAATGGAACAGGCAGAATACATGTCCAGAGGGGGGTTGTTCAAGCTGCCTTAATGGTATGGTCTGGGTACTCGAGAACGCAATAGTTACGTAAGGCTGAATGCTTCAGTCCCAGTGCGCTGCTGAAGGCCTGGAGGCTTCATGGGAACGCTGCGGCTGGGTCTGTGTTGGGAGGCTGAAGAAGCTGGGTCCCATGTCAGGGAGGAGTGCGACAGTAATATTGGTGAAGGCAGGATAGATGTGGTTCCGGCAAAGCAGAAACAGGAAGGCGAGCATAGTAAATAGAGGGTTCCCCTCCGAAGGCCCCGCTCATATTTTGGGTGGGTCCCGCCTTCAACTATCCTTATCAAGATAACCCCCTCAGGCGTGCCTAGTGACTTAGCTTTTAGTTCATTCCATACCCTGTCAGGTTGATAACTAACAGTGACCACCACATTCCAGCACCCAACCACGACAGGGTGCAGGCTGCAACCAAGTCAGTTCCCAGCCATCCCCCCACACCTTGACACCGTGGCGTACACCTTTAACGCCAGTACTCCCGGCGCAGAGGCAGGCAGATCTCTGAGTTCAAGGCCAGCCTGGTCTACAGAGCGAGTTCCAGGACAGCCAGAGCTATATAGTGGGACCCTATCTCAAAAACAAGCAAGCAAACAAAAGCATACCTGTAAGCATCTTAGACTACAGTGTCCAAATTTAAAACAGTATTCATAAGATGAATAGTTGGCAGGACAGTGAGTTAAATTAACCAAGAATAAGGCTGCACTTGTGTCTTAAGGTTTTGATGGCTTGAGATCCTGGAAGTATAAAATTATAAAATATAACATTTCATATTTTAATCTATATTATATGTTATATAAATATATCTTATATATTATACAATATTTTACATAGTTATAGTATATATCAATATAATGTTTTATATATTTATATAAAATATATTTTATATATTTATATTATATATTGATAGAGATTATTTTATATATTTATATTGTGTTTATATAAAATATTTTATATATTTATATAACTGTATTTTATATGTTTGTATTAATATATTTATATAAAATATTTTATAACTATAAAATGTATCTTTTATATTGCAACATATAAAATATAGAGTGTAACACTTTTCCCCACCACAGTCCTTATCTATGAATTTGCTCCTTGAAAACCCATTTTGTTAGCTTAAACAGAGACAACGTAGTCTGTAACCAAACACTCTTGCATGAGCCAACTCATGGCCTGAAGCCAATAGCAAAGAAATGATTACAGGTATTGGCAGGTTGGCGGACTTCAAACAGGAGAACGACCCATTGACAGGGATGATAACAGTTCCTTTTGGTGAGCGAGTCACAGATTTTTTGGAGGGAACGCATATGCACATAATTCACCTTTCAATTTATTAAAACCATTAAACTTATTAAATAAAATTTGTTTGTGTATGTGTTTGTCCAGGGTGGTGGTGATGTTACTCCGGTATCTAATGTACATTTTCCGCTATTGGTCACAGCATGATTATTATCTTTTTATGTAGCTATACACATTCCCATCAGGATCGTGTGTGCGTGTGTGTGTATGTGTGTGTGTGTGTGTGTGTGCGTGCATGTGTGTGTGTGAGTGTGTGTGCATGTATGTGTGTGCGTGTGTGTGTGCATGTGTGAGTGTATGTGTGTGCATGTGCGTGCGTGTGCACGCAAACACACTTTTATGGCATTTGTTTTATTTGGTGATTGCGAGTCTTCCATTGACCTACGGAATAATTAGCACCAGTGTGCTGGGATCTTTATAAGAATGAGTTCTCAATTTCTGTTGGTTTTCAGATGAAATCTCAGTGTGCACCTCATGCCTCAGATGTGTGTGATTCTCCTGTTCAGGTCTTTCCAGTATGCCTGAGGCATTATTATTATTATTATTATTATTATTAGTAGTAGTAGTAGTAGTAGTAGTAGTAGTAGTAGTAGTAGTATCATCATCGAATGTATTACATCTGGACCACAGTTTTCCCTCCTGCCTTCCCTCCTATTTTCTCTTTCACCTACAGGGATTTTTTGGTTTTGGTTTTGTTTTTTGAAACAGGGTTTCTTTTTGTATCCCTATCTGTCCCGGAATCTACTCTATAGACCAGGCTGGCCTCGAACTCAGAGATCCACTCACCTCTGCCTCCCGAGTGCTGGGAATAAAGGTGTGTACCACCACTGCCAGTCTTCACCCACAGGGACCTTAAAGCGGTGAAATTTGGATTTTTATGGCTCAAGGTAGAATGGGTTCCCAGCTAGCACATTAGAATGCCCCTTCTGAGAACAGCCATGGCAGAAGCTGGAGCTAACTAATTATAAGGACCTTAAACTTACAGAAGCATGAGAATATGGTGCAAGATTCTCTTCCTCCTGCAGGTGGCTTCTCCATGTCTGTTACTCAGACTCAGATACACCGTTTCAATTCTGTAGCACTGAGGTTTGCATGGCAAAGATTTGTCACATGCCGAACAAAGAAAAAGAAATATTCTTCAGAGTTTGGACTAGCCCTGGAGGGAAGGACACTTTATTTTTTAATTTTAAAAGATATATTTGTGTGTATGGGTGGTTGAGGCGTGTGCAGCTGTGTACCATGAGCATGCAGTTCCCGGGGATGCCAGAAGAGGGTGTCAGAGACTCAGGAACTGGAGTTAGAGATGGTTGTGAGCCGCTACTAGGTGATGAGACCCAATCCCAGGTTTCTGCAGGAGCAGTCAAGGCTCTTAACTGCTGAGCCATGTCTCCAGCTTCCAGGAAGGAAGGAGAATTTAAGGATTACACTTCTCCCGGATTCCTACCTCTGTGTTCTGCCTCAAGTGAGAACTCAGCCATTTGTGCTGTGATCTGGTAGGTTTTGTTATTTTTGATCTCTTGGTCGGATTGAAAAGCCACATTCTTGCCTGCATAGGATCGGAGCCTGGCTCACTGGGCAAACATCGTGCAGGAAGCTGTGTCAGGAGCATAGCCTGAAATACGATGTTTGTTGTTTGTTTGTTGTTGTTGTTTTGTAAATAATGAGCCTGAATTGCAAATGCAGGACAAGATTTTCCTGTGAAGCAGGGCAGCCCCTAGCTGAGTGCACTAGAAAGCGCTGTGTACTTCTGATGGAGTTGAAAGACAGAAAGAGCAGCCGGTTCCTGCCAGGGCAGCGGGCTCCAAGTCTTTTGATTTTTACATAAAAGGGACTTTTGTAGTTTAGTCTACAGATATTCGAAAATAGTTCGTCATATATGTATAAATGCACAGTAACACAATTTCTTTCAGGTGGCCTGCAGAAAGCCAAGAGCCAAAGTCCAAAAATAAGAAGGTTACTGACGGTGGCTCCACATGTTAGGTGAGCACCGCACCGGTGAGCTACGGCCTCCGCCGGCCCGGAAGGCCCTGAATCTGGACAGCTGTCCTCTTCCTGATCCCTTGGCGCTCGAGGTTTTAAACTTACTGTGAACAGCAAATGAATGGGGACCACCATGGTAACGCTCTGTTCCTGTGAGCCACCCTGTTTAACCTCAGAAATGCACTATTCAAATTATGACACCTTATTTAATATATATTATTGATATATTAAGGTTGAACTCCAGGTCAATAGCACTAACTAAGTTTCTAGAACCCACACTTTGTCTCCACTGGGCACATCCCAAACTCCTTGCACTTAGAAACAGGAGACACCGTGGTTGGGAGACATTTAAAAATTTTTTATTAATTCTTTGAGATTTTTGTACAGTGAATTTTTCTCCCAAGGCCGTCTGGCTCTTTAATGCTGGAGACAGGAAGAAATGGTTGCTGGGAGGTTGGCTCTGGGCTGCCCAGTTCTCAAAGTCCCTCTAGCATCATGCGGCTATGGGCCTTGAGTCCTTGAAGGTGAGGCTGTCACTGAGCTCCGTCTGTGTGGAAAGAACTCTTTCAGTCCATGAGCTTGAGAGCTTCAGGCAGTATCAACTCCAGGAAAGAACATATCCCAGGGCCAGAGAGATGCGTGACGTATCTGGGACTACTATGTCAATGAAGAAGTCACGGCCCAAATCCACCTGCAGGCATAACTCCAAGGGGTTAGTCTCCTCAGATCATTGACGTTTTCTCAGTTGAAGGTATATGCCCGGCCACTCATACACCTTTTCTCAATGGCCCAGCACCTTCTGAAGCACGTTCACCCACACAATATGGAAGACCCACCATTGGGAGGGCTGTTGCCATGACGGGCTTCTCGGACCACCCGCAACAACTCATACAATGTATTTCGATCACACTCACCCCCCCCCAGTCCTCCTAGTAACTCCTCCCAGACTCACCACCACCTTCCTACTCTCCACTCTCTGACTACACATCCTCCTCTTTGTTTTTTGACCCATTAGACTCCACTGGTGTACACCTGACTACCAGGGACCACACCCTTAAAGAAAACTGATTCTCTTGCTCCAGAAGCCATCCACCAATGGCTAGACAGGAGTGGGGGATCAGTAATCCCTTCCCAGTCCATGAGGAATGCTGGCTGGCTTGCTTTTGTGTAGGCAGTCACAGCTGCTGTGAGTCCCCGAGTCCAGAAGACTCTGGTTGGCCCTGGTCCTCTCAAACCTCTGACTCTACACTCTTTCCTTCTCCTCTTCCATTAAGGTGCTTGGGAGCCATTTTAAATGGTGATATTGCCAAGAAAAACCACGGGAATGCAAGAAGCGTGACATTGAATAGCCTGTGGGCAGTTGCAATGCTTATATCTCTGGCTGAACAAGGCTGGCTCTTGAGATGTCTGAAGCATTGGTTATGTCCCTGAAGGTCTTCAAAGACTCGGGGACAGATGAGTTTTAGTGAGAGGATAAGTTCCTCCGTGTGGAGTACATAAGTAGTCAAGGCCAGGGTCTTCAACCCCTCCTTGCTTAATCAGTGAACTAGAGATTTCCGTTCACATCAGAAGACGTCTAAGAGGAGTCAGTTGTAATCTGGGAGGAGTCAGTGACGTAAAGTCCTCTCATCCTGTTGCCTCTCCTACCTTCCTTCCAGCCTCACCTCCTGACCTCGTCCTGCCCACAGGCATAGTCCTCCAGTTTCCCAGGGAGCCGTGGTCCTGCATCTCTCTACTCTGCAGGACTTGCCCTAAGACATCGATCTCATGCACATGCAGTTTATCCTGCCCTTGTTGAAGGGGCCGCTACTTGGATCTAGCCTTAATCTCTTAGCACCTCGTCCTCCACGAAGGCAGATGAAGACCACGCCTTTTTCCCTTCCGAGCCCTTACACCGTGCCTGGCGATCTTGAAGGTACTGCATAATTGCATGCACACGAATGAGTGTATGAGACATTTTAAGGCTGGAGAGATGGCTCAGTGGTTAAGAGCACTGACTGCTCTTCCAGAGGTCCTGAGTTCAAATCCCAGCAATCACATGGTGGCTCACAACCATCTGTAATGGGATCCGATGCTCTCATCTGGTGTGTCTGAAGACAGCTACAGTGTACTCATATACAAAATATATAAATAAATCTTAAAAAAAAGAGACATTTTAATTTTGTGCTCGTCATTTGGGTCCTCGCTACGTAGCACATTGCTCTCCATGTGTTTGTTGAGCCAGTAGGGGGTGGGGGTGGGATATACTTAGGTTTCTCTAGGCACAGGACTCACAGGTAGCCAGCCCCTTTGTTAGTAGTTATTTCGTGACTTCATTAAAGCCCAATTTTCTTTCCTCATGTGGGGGGACAATGATGTTGGCATTTAAATGGCAGGATCACATTATTAATCCTTAAGCCTCTCTCCACAGAGATTGGGGATTTAGCTCAGTGGCAGAGCGCTTGCCTAGCAAGCGCAAGGCCCTGGGTTCGGTTCCCAGCTCCGAAAAAAAGAACCAAAAAAAAAAAAAAGCCTCTCTCCACAGGGTGATGTTCCCCTATAGCGTTTATTATCCTGATATGTCTAGGAGCGCCTTTGTCCCCTCCTTGCTCTGGCATCCAGGAAGATGCACTGCAGCAAGCATCGGTCTATGACCGCGACCATAGTTGTGTTTTTATTGGCGTTCATCTTCCTCACAACTCATCAGAGGCTAAGAATGAGCTGTTCAACAACAAAGGGCTCTCTTGCTGCCTTTGCGATAGACGGAATAGGCAGAGAAGATGCCATAGTTGTGTGAAATGGTCTGATTTGAAACTAATTATAAGGAGCGCCAGTACCTACTCATCAAATACGCAGGCAAGGGCCTGTGGTCCTGTTCCTAATATCACTGGACGAACGTGGAGCACGGAGTAAACACACATAAAGTAAATAAAACCCCACCCATTTCTAGTAATGTCTGGAAATCTCATGATGGCCGATAACATCAGAATCACAAAATAGGATGTTTCCTCCTGCAACTGTCTCACTGTGCAAGTGCATGTGTGCACAACTCTCTCTCTCTCTCTCTCTCTCTCTCTCTCTCCCTCTCTCTCTCTCTCTCTCTGTGTGTGTGTGTGTGTGTGTGTGTGTGTGTGTGTGTGTGTGTGTGTGTTCGGGGGGAGGTGCTGGTGGTTCTGAGTAACTGTTTTCTGGCCTTGAATTGAAGTCCCGAGTTCTCCCTCTCTACCTATAATTGGTTCCTGAATCATCTTAGCTTACAGGTAGTTCCTAATCTGATGCTATTCTGGGCTTCAAAGCCAGGGCTCAGGTTCTCCGTCCATCACCTTGAAGATGAAAACCAGGGGGTGGAAGGTTCAAAGTTCCCTTGATTCTCATAGCAAATGAAACATGAAGAAAAGAGTTTTCCTAAGCCGTGCATGGAGCAAGGAGGGGACCATAGGGCATTGCTTTCCTAGTGTGATGTGTGGGCGCCTTCCTCTGAGAGGAGACAGAGCACAAAGTGAACCTCTGCCCTCTCTGTCCTCCACCGAGGACTTTATGACAAACTGGGTACAATAGAGACGGGTCAACGGTCGGAGCCCACAAGTCCAGCAGTGACATGTTGCCATGGGCTTTAAGTGACTCAGAGCAGGGTGGCGGAAGGTTAGAGGGGCTCCATGGGCCCTTTGCCCCCAAATATTTACTTCACTCATGCCCATGATGTCAGAGTTGATTCTCTTATCCCAAGACTTTCTTTACTGAATCTGCCTTTTGTGAGAGTCCCTCTCCTCGGTGAGCTGCCTGAATGGTCTCAGTTATGGTGTTCTATCAGGTCAAGATATTTACTTCAGACCATTTTATGCTGTTACAGGTCCGAGGACAATGATGATGATGATGATGATGATGGTGGTGGTGGTGGTGGTGGTGGTGATGATGGTGATGATGATGGTGGTGATGGTGATGATGATGGTTGTTATGGTGGTGGTGATGACGGTGGTTATGGTGGTGGTGGTGATGATGATGATAATGGTGGTTATGGTTGTGATGATGATAACAATATTTTGTATACTTTTAAAACCTAGTTTAGAGATGAAAGATAAACACGAACATTCATCTATTTTTATGCCCTAACAACTTTACTGTGAGTCACAGATTCCATCTAGGGTCCCCTGTCTTCCAGCCTGAACCCTTCCACTTTACCCCCAATAGTTGGTAAGGACCCATTTGTCCACTATCTCCAAGCCCTAAAGTCTCCGTTGATCCCTGGCTGTCAGCTTGCTGCCTCTCTTCCCACGGCCATCCTTCTCTCATGGGACCTAGAATGTGAAACCAAACCCATGACTTCTCTTTTCTTCGTTTTCTTTTCGTTTTCCGAGTCAGGGTTTATGTAGCCAGGACTGGCCTCAAACTCACAAAGAACTGCCAACTAGTTCTGCCTCCTGTGATGGGATTAAAGGCACAGAGCACCGTGTACAACTCATTAAGTGTCTATTGTATTATTTTTGTTGTTACTGTTGTTGTTGTTGTTGTTGTTACTCTCCCAGGGAAAAACCAAGCAATATTAGATGTGTTCTCTGGTAGCGCACTGCACCACATGCTCGGCTGTAATTTAGAAGGGTCTTAGTCCTTTGCGCTGTCTGACAAACTGAGTGGCAGGAACACAGTAGACCTTTACCCCTCTGTCTGGAGGCCAGGAAGTCTGAGCTTCAGGTGGCGATGGGTCTGCTGTCTGGCTCATACACCAGCTCTTCACCCCTGGGAGGTCTTTCATAAGGACATTATTAAAAACTCGTTAAAATCATGTCCCAAAGTCTTTGCTTCATGGCCATCATGTTGTGGGGTTAAAGTTTAACATTTAAGTCTGGGGAATCACACATTGTACCCAGCAGCTGGGACTTCAAACATCTCTTCAGTGCTAGGGAAGAAATCACAGAATACCAGGAAAATCAGATCTCACTCTTCGAAGGTATTTTTAGATACATTTCTAGACATTTGGATGATCCCAAATACCATGGGTCATCAACTTCTTTACTGTAGTACAAGACAGGATGAAAAAAAATTAAAAGGAAGGCATGGCTGTTCCTTGGTGTGGTGGAGGAGGAAGTTTAT
Source organism: Rattus norvegicus (assembly GCF_021556685.1). Classification (NCBI taxonomy): domain Eukaryota; kingdom Metazoa; phylum Chordata; class Mammalia; order Rodentia; family Muridae; genus Rattus; species Rattus norvegicus. The sequence continues at coordinate 6,729,188 of NC_141545.1, forward strand.
TGAGGGAGAGCACAGCCAGAGGCAGGGGCATCTGGGAGAGTCCAGAGTGAATGCGACCTGAGGAGGAGGGAGGGAGCACCAGGAGACCAAGAGACCAGGAAGGTAAATGATTTTTTGTTTGTTTTAATTAATTTATTATATATAAGTACACTGTAGCTGTCTTCAGACACACCAGAAGAGGGCATCAGATCCCATTACAGATGGTTGTGAGCCACCATGTGGTTGCTGGGATTTGAACTCAGGACCTCTGGAAGAGCAGTCGGTGCTCCTAACCTCTGAGCCATCTCTCCAGCCACCCCCCCCCCTTTTTTTAAAAAGTAAATACATCAGAATAGCCAAAATGCCTGGCTCACCAACCTCATAAAGGGGACAAAACCAGGCAGAGGTATGGAAGGTAACCCTCAGAAAGTTAGAGCGAACAAAAGCAGGCAAAACAGGAAGTGAGGACCAACCGTGGAAGAGTGTTCTTACCAACACATAACTAAATTAGATGTCACTTATGATACTGTGGACATCACAGATGCCCTCATGTACGATCTGAATCTTTTCCCGCTATGACATGAGTTCCTCAGAGAAGGCCCCAAACATGAGGACAGTCTACACCAAACACTGTGTGGAGTTTAGTTGTTGAATTAGCCAGTGTGAGAGATAAAGAGGAGAAGAGAGGAGAGGGCAGTCAGAGAGGCTGCGGGTGTTGGGGCAGGCAGGACAGACTTCTGTAACCAAGGAAGTAAATCAGAAGAAAAGTCAGTACATTCCTGTTCATCTGGGCTGACATTTTCAGCAGCCCTCATTCCCTAGAGCAGAGCAAGGGGCTCCATTGCTGGTGGCGGTTTCCCTCCAAGTGAGGGTGGTTTTCAAGAAGTTAGACATGAGCAAACCTATTAAGAAATGGGGTTCAGATCTAGACAGAAAATTCTCAACAGAACAATCCCTAATGGCTGAGAAGCACTTAAAGAAAAGTTCGATGTCCTTAGTTATCGGGGAAATGTAAATCAAAAGGACTCTGAGATTCCACCTTATGCTGGTTAGAATGGCTAAGATCAAAAATTCAGCTGACAACTCAAGCTGGTGAGGATGTGGAGCAAGGGGAGCGAACACTCCTCCCCTGCTGCTGGGATTGTAAACTCATACGTCCACTTTGGAAATCAATTTAGCAGTTTCTCGGAAAATTGGAAATAGTTTTACCTCAAGACCCAGCTGTTGTTGCAAAAATAGAAAAAATAAAAAAGTATGGTTGTCTTTTACCCTCTTTAGGTCCAGTACTGCAGTGCCAAGATATCTTCTGGATATCTTAATTCTCAGTCAGCAAAGCTTCTCACCCAATTTGCTCCATCCCATATCACACTGCTGTAGGCCTCTCTCTGAGCCTGGCAGCAATCTCTCTACCTATCTAGATCCCAAGGCAGGTTTCCCAACTCTGTGGTGGCCCAAACCAGCCGCCCCACACTCCATTACACTTAAATCTACACATGAAAGGACACACAACACAATAACCTTTGACCCAACTGGTAAGATATAATTGCCCACTTAAACATACAAAATCCAGTACCATCCATCCCTTAAGAACATTAATAACAACCTTCAAATACACAGAGCAGAATCTTAACATCAGCCTCCATTGTCCTGCCACGACTTCTCTCTCTCTCCCTCCTGTCTATTCCTCCTTTCCGTTCCAGTCTCCTCCTCCTCCTTCAAACTTTTCTCCCGCCCATCCTTCCTTCTCCTCCAATGACAGGCCTCCTTCTACCCTTTACCTGCCCCTCACCTGTACTTTACAAATTCAATGGAGAGAAGGTTCTGGTGAAGTCACCTGAGTCCTGAGCATGTGACAGGGCAGCTGTCCTTGGGGGCAGTGGAATTAGCATCAAAATACAGATAACTCCAGGGCAAACCACAACACCCAGCTATACCACTCCTGGGCATATACCCAAAAGATGCCCCACCATCCCACAAAGACACGTGCTCAACTGTGTTCACAACAGCTTCATTCATAATGGCCAGAAACTGGAAACGACCCAGATGTCCCTCAACCGAAGAATGGACGAAGAAAGTGTGGCGCGTCTACACAGTGGAACGCTCTTGTGTGGCGCGTCTACACAGTGGAACGCTCTTGTGTGGCGCGTCTACACAGTGGAACGCTCTTGTGTGGCGCGTCTACACAGTGGAACGCTCTTGTGTGGCGCGTCTACACAGTGGAACGCTCTTGTGTGGCGCGTCTACACAGTGGAACGCTCTTGTGTGGCGCGTCTACACAGTGGAACGCTCTTGTGTGGCGCGTCTACACAGTGGAACGCTCTTGTGTGGCGCGTCTACACAGTGGAACGCTCTTGTGTGGCGCGTCTACACAGTGGAACGCTCTTGTGTGGCGCGTCTACACAGTGGAACGCTCTTGTGTGGCGCGTCTACACAGTGGAATGTCTAGAAAAACAAAGACATCGTGCAATTTGCAGGCAAACAGATGGAACTAGAAAATGTCATCCTGAGTGAGGTAACCCAGACCCCGAGAGACGTTGTGGTGTGTGTAATCACTGACAAGTGAGTATTAGCCATGAAGGATAGCCACGCTACAACCCCCAGACCCAAAGAAGTAATAAGGAGGGCCTGAGGGAAGATGCTCCGATCTTCCTCAGAAGGGGACACAAGTTGGGAGGTGGATGGCAGGAGGGACTGGTCGGGAGTGGGGTGGGGTGGGGGTGGGAATCAGGTGTGGGGAACAGGGATTGATGGGGCTGGGAGAGGAAAGGGAAATCTGTGGGTATGGGGCTGGGTGGCGAGGAGGCATCTCTGGGACAAGCAGCAGGCGACCTGGCTTGGGGAAGCTCCTGGGAGTGGATGGGGGTGACCCTAGCTGAGACTCCTAACATCAGGGGATACAGAGGCCGGGTGGCTTTCTCATATAGCCAGGTAGAACTTCCAGTGCAGGAAGGGGGACACCAACCCATCCACAAAACCATTGATCCCAAATTTGTCCTGCCTACAAGAGGAGCAGGAATGCAGATGGAGCAGAGACGGAGGGAATGGCCGACCAGTGCCTGGATCAACTTGAGACCCATCGCATGGGAGAGAGCCAGCCCCTGGACACTATTGTAATATTCTGCTAGGCTTGCAGCCAGGAGCCTAGCACAACTGTCCTCTGAGAGGCTCCACCCAGCAGCTGGCTGAAACAGATGCAGAGGCCCGCAGCCAAACATTAGGCAGGGCTAGGGGAGTCTTGTGGGAGAGCAGGAGGAAGCATTGAGGAGAAGGGGAAGGGAGAGTGGGGGAGGGGTGTGTGTGAGGTTGGGTGTGGGAGGAGAGGAGGGGAGGCTGCGATTGGGACGTTAAGTGAATAAGTAAATTAAGGGGGAAAGAAGATAGGCACCTGTTCTTGTATGAAGGCAAGGTGCTTGAGTGACTTGGCTGTTTGGATATTTTATTTATATAAATATATATATATATAAAATTTAAATGTATGTATATATAGTATATATAGTATGCATGTATGTACAACTGTTAAGAACAGCCATAAACCTCAGACCTGGGCTCTGGAAGGCTCCCTCTCTGGCATCCGGTAACTTTTTCTTGAGACTGTGAATCTGGCTTCCTTTCTGAAGCGATAAGCAAGCCCCGGGGTCCTATGCAGAGATGTTTAGCATGTGCCTGGTGGGAGGGGGCGGGACTGGAATTAATGCCACTGTGCAGTTCAGATAGCACAGCCTCAAAGCCCCACAGTGTCCTCCACCACACACCAGCAGCTGAGCAAAGGGCAATGTCCCCAGGCTACCAGCTTGTTCCAACAGTTTGCCTAGGGACAATCACAGTAACAGAGCCACCTGGATGGCCAGAGCTGGGAAAGAAAGTAAACTCTTTTTCAAAAAAAGCATTTAAGAGGAAGTGGCTAAATAATGTTCCAGGCCCCAAATGAACTGCATTCTTTGAGACTTTATCTGTTTTCCTGGTGTCATTTATTCAGTGTCACATTGTAGGCATTCTTGTCACACAGTAGGCACCTAGGAAACATTGATAAATTTGGTTTCTGTCTCTGCCTTTGTAAGTGGGGATTTGGGAATCATAGGTAGTTGCAAGCTATGTTTTTATGTTTTTCTCTTCCTAGGAACAACATATATCTAAACAACCCCCTTCTCCCCTAAGACAGATCTCATCATGTAAGTCTGTCCTTTCCTCTCCACTCTTTCTCTCTCCTACGCACAACAGGCTCTTTCTCTGTAGCCTATGCTAGCCTTGAACTCACAATCCTGCTTCAGCCTCCTGAGACCATGTCAAGATGCGTGGACAAAGTCCTAAGGATGAATTGCAGCCTTGTGTCTTAAGGGGCATATGTCTTACCTGGAGGGTCTTTTCCAGGGCAGGCTTTAGTTCTCGGGGCCTGCAGTGGGGCTTACAAGTCTGCATTCCGGTATATTTTCCGGATCGTCGTATGTAAACTTCTGAGTCCTGTCTATCCTGTTCAAGCACAGGTTTCACAGTGCACACACCAGGGGCATGTGGGGGCAGAACTCAGCCACAGGGATGGCTCCCTTCCTAGAGACAGGTTTGAGGGCACCAGGGTCCCGGGTATTAAGAGAAAAGGGGAGACAGAGGTCTGATCCCCAGGGCCAGCTCTCAGCTTTTCCTGTCTGGATTTTCTTTCTCTTCTATAACATAGTCTCACTGAGAAGGTTGTAAGCCACTTGGAATCAGGTAGTTGCCCGGGGGTCCAGAATTATAACAAAGGAGCTGATCAGTGGGATTCTGGCTCCTTGCAGGTTTTTCTTGCGGTTCCTCCCATCAGCACGTGTAGAAAAAGGACCTTAGAGAGCTCCAGTCCCATGGCAGCCCCTCCAGCTTGTTCCTCCCTCCTTCCTGGCCTGTATACTCTCACCCCTCACCCCAGCAGCAGATCACTTTTTTCTCAGGAGAAGTTTGTCCCTTGGTGGGTGTGTTTTTGGAGGGTGTAGGGGAAGAAAAAGGGAGAAAGCTTGGGCACCCAGTTGGTGTCTTGCTTCCAGAACTTCCCTTCCAGATTTGTGAGTGGAATGTGAGCTCAGGTATCTGATGTGGTTGACCTCTGGGCTTTAAAAATTGCCATGATTTTATTGAGTCTCATCTGGTTTGATTTGGAAAGATGTATCCCAGAATGATTTGAATACCTTCAAATGCTTCCCTCAAATGAAGGAATTGCTTGACCACTGGGAAAATGTGCTGCCCCCTCCTCAAAGGCATTTGTCTCTAAGTGCTAAAGACCTGGAGAAAACTCAGTGTATTTCAAAGGCAGGGTTGCCGCTCTGCTGGTCTGCTGTTCCCTGTTCTGAGGCCTAGGGAAGCCTGCCTTCTCCAGATAGAACACAGGGCCCCACAGGAGTACAAGAAAGCTCTCTAGAGCCATGGGGTTTGCTGCATCTGACTATCTGACATGGCTTGGAGACAAACCAGAGCCACATCAAATGCTCGGGGACCTGAGGAAGGCCAGAAATATGACAAGAGTAAACATAGAGATCAACCTTCAGAGCACCACCCTAGCTTCCTGGAGGAAGCTGCCTCTTCAGACTGTGCAGTTCTGACTCCCATCTCTCCTGCTTTCCAGCTTCAACCAAGTTATTTATGAATTTGTCTCCACTCCCTAAGTTATACATTTCTTTGAGACTCTGTTGACCCTGTTCAACTTGGGAAGTCTTTGTGCATGGGCTGGAGATTATACATATACATATGCATATGCATACACATATGCATACATCATACACATCCACGTATACATCAAATACATCATATACATCATATACATCCACATATACATCATATACATATACACATACACATATACATCAAATACATCATATATATACACATATACATCATATACATACACATATACATCATATACATTATATACATCATGTCCATCATGTACATCATATACACCCACATATATATCATATACATATACACATATACATCATATACATCCACATATACATCGTATACATTATATACATCATGTACATCATATACATCATCTATATCATATACATCCACGCATGTATCATATACATATACACATCACATATACATCATATACATACACATATACATCATATATCCACATATACATCATGTACATCATATACATCATATACATCATGTACATCATATATGCCATATACACATACACATACACACATATATGACATCTACATATATACCATATATACCATATACATCATATACATCATATATACCATACATACACACACACACACACACACACACTTATGTTTTGTCTTGTTTTCTGTGGAGGTGTGGGAGCATTTTCTTGTTAATGTAGGAAGGCCCCGCCCACCAGCACAGGTGGCCCTGACTGAGAAGGTCAGGAAGCAGAGAGTTCCTCTGAGGAGACTTCCAAGAAAGTGTGATGGCACTTGGTGTGGACCCATCTCTAGCTGACCCTTCTGATGAGGGCTGACTCCTCAACCACAGCCTGGAGGAAGACAGAAGCAGGGTACTGTATGTTCCTACTTCCTGACTTGTAGAAACTGTGAGGAAGTAACAGTTGTTTTAAGCCACTGGGTTTTAGGGTGGATTGTTACGTATAGAAGAGCAGCACATACCCAGTGATTCTTACTGATGGGATACCCAGACTGAAGCAGCCCCTCTCTCTGCCTTCCCTAGTCTTCTGCTCTCTCTACTGAATCCCCTATGGCTTCCTGTCTGCTTGTGACCGGCACTTAGACACATGCTGTATGGGTTCCTTGCACTTTAAAATAAGTTAGACTATAGAGATTGATAGAGGAAACAGATTTATTTATAGTTTGGTAGAGAAGTGCCAAGCCCAACTTCCTCCCGACAGTGCCTGAGGCTACCTTGTTATTTATTAGAACCCAAGACCAGGGCTAGCGCGTGTGCACTTTATACCGTGAGACAGGCTTGTCAGTCCTTCTCTGGGGAACGTGGGGACCTGGGCCCCAGTTATCTTGATGCAGCCTATTTTATTTACATCTGGCAGAAGAAAACGGAGTCTGAGAGATCCGTCTTTGTGAAAGCTAAAAGGCCCGGGCTTATCAAAGGACTCTACATCGTAGCACAGGCCCTTACACATCCCTGCTCTCTGATGCGCTCTGTGAGACGGCCGGGAAATGGGATCCATCTAGATGTCAACGGATAAACGGATAATGAAATCGTGGTGCAGTTACACACAGGAAGACAACAGAAAGCCATGAAACTTTCAGGAAAATGGATGATCTGCGAAGTATCGTGTGAAGCAAGGAGACGCAAACTCAGAACAACACACACACACATTCTCTCTTACGTGTAGCCTAACGTTTAACATTTGTACCGGGGAATCTAACTAGATGTGAGTGTGAGTACAGACCTAGAAAGTAGAGAGTCAGTCGGAAAGTGGGAAAAGGTGTGTGGATGTGAAAGGAGAAACTGAGGCTGGGAGGGAGAAAGCAGGGGAGGAGGGAAGAACAACCCAAGAAAAGAACAAACTGAAACCTAATATTTTGTATGATAAAAGAAAATGGGGGCTTGTCAGAAGGGAGGGGCTCGTCAGAAGGGTGGGGCTTTCAAAAGAGTGGGGCTTGTCAGAAGGGCGGGGCTTGTCAGAGGGGCGGGGCTTGTAGATGTTCCATTCATTCTGGGCCAGGTAGAGTTCTCACTTGATGTCTCCCTTCCTTTGATTGGAAGATACTTTTGTATCTTTCTTCGGAGGTCAGTGTCAAGACCAGGGTTCCTATGCTCCTGTTAAATGCACTAATGTTGCAAGCGAGGAAAGAGAGATCACAGACCGGTGGAAGGGTGGGGCACGGGTGTGGAGTTGATTTTGAATATTTGTTGGTGCCTGCTTCCCTGCCAGCCTGATACTCAGCCCAACATCTGGCCTCAGGAGCGGAGGAGGAACCCCGGAAGAGTGCGGGGGTCCCAGAGGAGCTTGGGAAGAGCCCCAGAGCCCTTTCTCATTCTTCCTGATCCTTTATGCTATGTCTTCAGTCCTCCTCCCACACAGTGGTGTGCCTGCTTCCTTTCCAAGGCCTGTCTGCTATAGAGATCTCCAACAGACGTGAGACTCCTCTCTCTTCCCAGGCCATGCTGGTATCTCCTTCCTTACTCTGTTTCCACATGCTCAACCAAGATGCCAAATTAACCCTTCACTGTCACTCTCTGAAGAGTCTATCAAGAGCCCTCCGTGGCTAACTCTTTTCTCCTCCTCTTCTACCAACTGGCCTGCTTCTGAGGTCTTCTTAGGTCTGACCCCCTCACACCCCTTTCCCTCCATGACAGTTAACTTTGAAGGTCAACTTGATTAGATGGAGAAGCCACCGAAGAGGGAAGAGAAGTACACTTCCAGGCGTGTCTGTGAGGAAATTTAACCGAGTGAGCAAGAGCCTGTTGAAAGTGAGTAGCATTGCTTCATAGGCTAGGTGATAGAAGGGAGAAAGGCCAGACCCACCATCACAGCTGGGAATTCTTCCCCGGCTGTTTTCTTCTTATGTGAACCGACACATTCTCCCTGGTATTGATGAACTAAAACCCCTGAAGCCATGATGCATAAAAAGCCCCTCCATCCTTTCTTGGTTTTCTTGGGCTCTTTGTGACTTGGATGAGAACTCTCCGGCCCCCCTCCCCCGCTTCCGGCCCTCCTCCCCCCCTTTAAGTTTTGGATGTCTCCTGAACCTTGTCTAGGGATTGTGCCTTTCTTTGGGTCTGACTTGTAAATTCTATACTCCCCTCAGAGTTCATCTCAAGCTCCTGTCAGCATCAACTAATACCAGATCTCATCTGAGTGGCCACTATGAGGTCAGATTTTGAACTAAGGGCCTGAAGTTCAGCAAGAAGGAACCAAGCCGCCCTGTACTCACCTGTGGGAAGCCCAGCAGAGAGACAGGTAACAATAGATATAAAGTAAGCCAACACCACAAGTTGAGACAAACTCTGAGGGAGAAAAAGTGAGGAAAGGCTTGGAAGTTCCTAGAGGAGGTAACTTGTTGATAAGATAGGCAACATTTGCCAGGCAGAGAGAACAGCATGTGTGTAAGGATCTGAAGCACGGCCAAGTCGAGACTCTCGGTTCTGCTGTGTCTTTGTATTCTCCAGTTCTCTACAGACAGTTAATGACTGGCCATGTTAAAAGAACTTGCAAGCTTTAGTCATGTCTTCCAGTGATGTTACAAGACGACATCTTGTGTTATTTCTTTAGGACATCAGAGTGAGTTAAGATTAAACCTCATCAGCTGATGGCCTGAAACCCAAGGGCCTCCCATGGAATCGTCAGTGTGGATACGAACCCAGAAGGAGGCACGGAACACACAGAAGTTCTGGTTCCAAGAACAGCACTGTTCCACTATTGTAGGATGAGTCACTGGTGACTCCATTAGAGCTCTCAGCAGCAGGATTGTCCCCTGCTGGGCACAGAGGTGGAAGGGGCTTGGGGGTGGGGAGAAGGAGGGAGGAAGAGACAGAGAGAGACAGACTGAGACAGAGAAATAGAAAGAGACAGAGAGATAGAAAGAGACAGAGAAATAGAAAGAGACAGAGAGATAGAAAGAGACAGAGAGATGGAGAGACAGAGAGACACACACACACATACAGAGAGAGAGAGAGAGAGAGAGAGAGAGAGAGAGAGAGAGAGAGAGAGAAACCATAGATTCCTCCCACCTCTTCTGGATTACCTTAAAGCTCAGAATGGGCTTTGAGTCATTAAACTCAGTCATTCTTCCACCAAAGTGTTGACTCACAAGGTCCCTGTCATCATCTGTGCAACTGTCTCCAATTCCTAGTGACGTTAACTCAGTGACAGGAGACATTTAGCCACTGTGACATATGTAGGTCTACATTCCACTTCCCTCTGCACACATGTGAGCCAGAGCCTACAGGACTGCCCTGTGGAGAGATCCAAGGGTGTGAGCAGAGGCAGGAACCTTCTGCATGATCAAAACAAATGGAAGTGTCAGAGAGGGATAAAGGTCTCCCTAGGATCTTGTTCTAACTTCCCCTCTCGACTCCTCTGGTCCTTGTGATCCCTGTGGGAAAAATAAAACAAAGCAAAAAACGGACAGACTCATCACCCACAGGGTTGGGTGGATGGATAAGAAATGGAGTTTACTGCATGAGAAAATGGCATATCTTCCAGGTGTGAGAGTGGGCAGGGGTCAGAGGGACCATGTGGAGGAAAACACTGTCGCATGAGTGTAGACAAAGACCAGAGGTCCCTCTGGCTGTATTAACCCATATTTTTAAGGAGGATTTTATACTATCTGTTGTGTTTATAAAAAGATAGAGAGAGGACATGTCCCGGGGTTTGTCACCAATGTTGTGTTGATAAAAAGATAAGGGGGGGTAAGTTCTGTGGAGGTCTGGGAGAAGGGGGTGCCTCAGTAGGCCCATGCTGAGACATCCCTTCCCCTGAGGGACCAGCTACACAACGGTATATATAGAATAGAGTTTATTCAGGGCGTGGGGAGGGGAGTTAAGAGGGTAGTAGGGCAGAGAGAGATAGACACACACACACACACACACACACACACACACACAGAGAGAGAGAGAGAGAGAGAGAGAGAGAGAGAGAGAGAGAGAGAAATAGATAAGTAGAGAGGCCAGTCGTGAGCACGTGGAGAGAAGGGGGGAGCGGAATGGGGAGAGAAGGGACAAAGGGGGAAGAGGGTAAGAGCAAGAGAGCAAGAGAGCAAGAGTGAACAATAGAGAGAAGAGGGAGCAAGCAGCTCCTTTTATGATGTCAGGCATACCCGGCTGTTGCCAGGTAACCGTGGAGCTTAGACAGAACGCTCACACTATCTGTTAAAGTCTCTAGAACAACATGAGTTGGATAAACTCTTAAGGGAGTCTTTGCCTTTAACAGAAAGCCTCAGACCAGAGAGTCATTTTACAATCTGACCCTTTGGGCAGCTCAGAATGTCAGGTCTTACAAGCGTCCGTTTCTGAGAGCAGATGCCCGATGTCGAAACACTAAGAAGTGCCCAGGATATCGGGACCCCAAGTCACAGGGAGATAAAGTTAGTAATGGTTGTTGCCATAGGGGTCAATACTACCTTCTCCCCCCATCCCCGGCGCCTAACCTCAGCTGTCAACTTGATGATAGAGTGACCAGGGACATGCCTCTGGACATGCCTGGGCAGGATTATCTAGGTTAGTTGAGGTGGGCGGCACCATTCCCTAGGCTGAGATCCTGAATCACGAAAAAGGAGAAAGCGAGCTGAGGACAGGTACGCGCCTCTCTCTACTTGTTGACTGTGAATGCCGTGTGGACTCCTACCATGGTGGACTGTAACCGGAAGAGTGAGCAAGACAAACCTTTCCTTCCTCAAGTGGCTTTTGTCAAGGTCTTTTATCATAAGCTCAGTGCTCAACACTTCACTGTCCACTGCTACTCAGGGTTGTCAATCTCTTGTTGCTTTGTGGAGTTCATTGGCCTCTTGATTGTAGTTTGTACTCTGTATAAAAATATAAAGAATTTTGTAAAATATAAGCAATTTCTGGGGCTGTGTGTATTTTCTGAACCTTTTCAGAGGAAGGACACGAGGGTTGAATGATGTCTCCTCTCTGGCTCCAGGAGGTGGGGGCAGCAGATCGAGGATGGTCCCTTCCATGGGGCGGTTTTCCTCTGTGGAACTTGGTACAGACCGACAGCTGTGTGCAGTGGTCCAACCAGTGAGAGTCGGTTCTCTCCACACTGTGCTTCTGCATCTGCCCATCTCAATACTTTTTCGAGCAACATCTGCTCCTATTTCCCATGCGATATCTCAGACTACAAAAATAATTGCACACTTGCACTAAATAACCAGCCCCTCCCGAATCTTCCCAACCAGAGAGCCGGTAAGTGCTATTTCAACAGAAGTTACTCCAGGGTTCCACAAATCAGGAAACTTTCCGAGGCCCTTGGCTTTGGATGCAGCAGGAGAGAGGCAGGGATGGCTTTGCCTCTCAGAGTCATGCTAGACCCAGGACATCTGCCTCCTTTTCCTTCTTGGAGCTGAGCTGTTGTATGGGTGTGAGAGGAATGGTACAAGCGAAGAAACAAAGGATGGTGTTAGCCAATAATAGCAGAATTAAACACATTCTCGATAATGCCCGAAAGGTATAAATTAAGCCAACTGTAAAAATCCAAAGGTACACAGTGCACAGCAACAACATCATTGCTGTTTGAGCCCCTGCATGTCACCAGACAGTGAGGGGGTGGGGTGATGTTCTGAACTCCTCCCCTTCCATAAATGATGGTCCTCGGGGAACTGGAAGTCTTCCTGTGTCCTGTGAAGAGGTGATTACTAGACTTTTAAAAAGCAACAGTACCAGGCATGGAGGTGCATACCTTTCAGCCCAACGCCAAGGAGGCAGAGGAAGGCAGATCTCTGTGAGTTCATGGCCAGCCTGGTCTATAGGTCGTAGGTCAGCCAGGGTGGCGGAGTGCGAGTCTATGCTAGATATTAAGGAGACCCAGTGTACCGGCTGGTTTTGTGTGTCAACTTGACACGAGCTGGAGTTATCACAGAGAAAGGAGCCTCCCTTGAGGAAATGCCTCCAGGAGACCCAGCTGTGAGGCATTTTCTCAATTAGTGATCAAGGGGGGAGGGCCCCGCCCATTGTGGGTGGTGCTGTCCTTAGGCTGGTGGTTCTGGGTTCTATAAGACAGTAAACTGAGCAAGCCAGGGGGAGCAAGCCAGTGAGTAACATCCCTCCATGGCCTCTGCATCAGCTCCTGCTTCCTGACCTGCTTGAGTTCCAGTCCTGACTTCCTTTGGTGATGAACACCAGCATGGATGTGTGAGCTGAATAAACTCTTTCTTCCCCAACTTGCTTCTTGGTCACGATGTTTGTGCAGGAATAGAAACCCTGACTAAGACACCCAGAAAGTAAAGAATGGTTCTAGATCTTGGGCATTTGATAGGGACACTTGCTATAGTAACTAACATACAAGTAAGCACCAGGGTTTGTGGGGTTACAGAGGCTTGACGAAAGGGCTCCTTGGGGCACACGAAGTGTATCTTGCCGGTTAAAGGTGATAAACATATTAACAAGTCCAGAGCAGAGCAGGCGTACTTCCGGAAGATGGATCAATTCAGTGGGTTTGTTTTTTTAAGATTTGTATTTTTCATCTTATGTATGAGTGTTTGCCTGTGCGCATGCGTACTGCGTGTGTGCGTTGCCTGCAGAGGTCAGGAAGAGGGCATTGGGTCCTGTGGAGTTGGAGCTACAGATGGCTGTGAGCGGCCATGTGGGTGCCGGGCACTGAAACCAGGTCCTCAGCAAGAGCAGTCGGCGCCCTTTAGCTGATGAGGCGTCTGTCCAGAAGGATTTGAGTCCTTGTCGTGGAGTGCTCTAGAGAAGAGTAAAGGCCCAGCTGTCATACTTGGGAACTGGAGGGTGTAGGCCTGTGGCATGAGCGTTCCTGTTCCGATGAACACACATGTTCTGAGAATGATGTAAAAGTACAGGATCTCGCATCCTCCCGAAAATGCCCAGAAATTACTGACCCAACCCAGCAAAGATTCCTCTTAAATGGGAAACCGGCTTTATGAGAACGTGGGAATGTCCAGGCGTCTAGAAACAGAGAGAGAATGGAAGACCAAAGGGATAAATCCACGTTTATTCCCTGGGTCAGGGAAAGACATAGCCAAGAAGTTGGATTTTAATCCTCATCTGGGAAAGGGATCTGAGCCGAGGATCCAAACTCCTCCCTTAGCCCAGATGTTCCCATGGCTGTGTCCTCAGTGAGAGTTGACATTTGTGCCCTAGCTCAGAAATACAAGAGCGCCTTTGTTGGTGACTCGTTCTTTCTCTCCCCTAATTCCATAACTACATGTGAGCTTTAATTAATGACGTCGTACTATATTGGGTTCAGCAGTGGTCAGCTTTAAAAAAAATCTCCCAGATTGGGGATGTAATTAGGAATAAATGTAAACATTTGTTTTTTTAAAGTTCTATCTATCTATCTATCTATCTATCTATCTATCTATCTATGAGTGTGTGTGTGTGTGTGTGTGTGTGTGTGTGTGTGTGTGTGTGTGTGTGTAAGAGAGTTGCCCTGACAATCTGGCTCAGGATATCATATGTGGGAGAGAAAGTTCATTCTTTAAGCCACTGTAGCCTTGGACCTTCTGTTATAAGAGTTCAGTGCCCCCACCTTAGTGCAACAGGGAGTGTTTGTGTAACATTTAGCAGTCATCTCAACTAAGAAACCCAAATTATACTCAACATTTATATCTTACTATTTATTTATTTATTTATTTATTTATTTATTTATTTATTTATTTATCTTTTTTTCGGAGCTGGGGACAGAACCCAGGGCCTTGCACTTGCTAGGCAAGCGCTCTACCACTGAGCTAAATCCCCAGCCCCTTACTTCTTATTTTAAAACAACTTTAGACTTTCAGAAAAGATTAAAATAAATCTGTCAGGTGTTTTACGCAGGCTCTTTATGGCTACCCCCTAATATTAACTCTCCAATTTATCTGCAGGATAGTTACAGAAACTGGGTACTTTAACATTGAAGTAACACTATTTTTAGTAAAATTTCCTCCAATTAAGGTACTTTTTCAAGGCCAGAGTTTGACCCCAAGTCCCAGGTCTCATTTAACTGCCATATTCTCTGCTTTTCACAGTCTTGGCTAATATGTTGGCCGCCTTCTGTGTCCTGTGACTCTGACAGTTTTAAAGAGCCTCATCAATTACTTTAAGGAATATCCCACAGTTTAGGCTTTCAGATATTGTCTCGTGGTTAGATCAAGGCTGTGCATTCCTGACAAGACAGTACCCAGGTCCTGGGACATTTTGGTCCTTCAGTCAAGAGGCAGTGCTGTTGACCTACCTTTTGTATCTTAAACTTTTTTACTGGTTCTTTGAGTTTCACTGCATGTCTTCCAATGCATCCCGTCTCTTCATACCCACCCTCTGACCTTGCAACTACCCCCCCAAAGAAAATAAAAAACAAAAATAAAAAATTAAACAAACAAAACATAAAAAAGCCATGTCATTGTGGAAGCCATAGCATGTTACACTGTGTCCCATACATCTTTACTTGCAAATGTCCATTTCAACGAGTCATTCATTGGTCTGGTTTGAAGCCTCTGGTTTGGATTACACCATCAATACCGGATCCTCACAGGGACTCCTCTGGGATATCCTGTTGTTGTCCTATGACTTGGAGTTTGGGGTCTTCAGGACTGGGCCTTGGATGTGCTTCAGCTGTTCATTCCTGAGGCAGATGTTGGGACGGAACAACTCAAAGCTTTGGATGTGGGCCTGGGGTGGGAGGTGGTTGAGTTAGTCACATGCCAGCTGTCTCATGCCCACACTGCCACAGCGGGCTCTCCAGTTAGCCCTGGCTAACTTACCCAATGCAGCCACGGAGGGGCAGAGCCTGCTCTCCTGTTCTCATGACCTCAGGGCCAGCTCTACTGTGTTTCTCAGCTTAGGCATGGGACCAGCTCTCCCAAGCGCTGTAGCTGGCGACATGTGATCGCATGTGTTTAAAACAGTGTCTGCTGAATTTCTCCACTAATTGGCTACTGTTTTCTCTTTTCATTTAATACATCTTGGGGTGTTGGGAGGCAGGCTAGTCAATTGAGTGCTTCTTGCATAAGTCTGAAGAGCTGAGCTTGGATTCCACTTCCCATGTAAAGAAACTGGGTGTGCCAAGGATCCCTGTCATCCTAACTCCGAGGAGATGTTCTCAGACTTGCTGGCCAGCTATTAGTCAGTGAACTTCAGTTTCAGTGAGAGATTCTGTCTCATAATCTATGATAAAGAGTGGTTGAGGAAAACATCTGCTATTGATCTGTGGCCTACACACACACACACACACACACACACACACACACACACACGTGTGCACGCGTGTGCACAGGCACACAATCTAAATATCTAGAGAGGCAATACTTATAGATAATGCAAACACTATGCCACTTCTCATATTTTTGCCTCTTAGCCTACCACACATAAATTTTCCTGCAATTGCAATGGGTATTTGCCTACTGATTACCCCTCTATCCTTCCCTCCCTCTCTTCCAAATCCAGATGAAAGTGGAATTTGGAGGCTGCACAGGGAGTGAGTAGATTAACCCACTTAGGATTGGCTTTGCTATCAAAGCATGGGGCACATTCACGGTGCCTCCACTAGGTCACCAGGCGGCAAGAAGGCCTTGATCACGGATTTTGTAGCTTCCAAATCTGTGAACCAAATAAAGTGCTCACTTATAAATTATCTAGTCTCAGGCATTTTGTCATAGCTTGTTCAGTGCTTGGATGCATGAATATCTTTACCTATTGCTGTGATGAGACACCATGACCATGGTAACTCTTATAAAGGGGAACATTTCATTGGGGCTGGCTTACAGTTGCAGAGGTTCAGTCCATTATCATCATGGCGGGAAGCAAGGTGGCATGCAGCAGACATGGTGCAGGAGAGGGTGACTGAGATATCTACATCTGGATCAGCAGGCAGCAGGAAGAGAGACGTTGGGCCTGGCCTGAGCATTTGAAGCCCCAAAGCTCACCCCAGAGACGTACTTCCTCCAACAAGGCTTTACCTCCTAATCCCTGTCAAGTAGCACCACTCCCTAAAAACCAAGCACTCAAACACTTGAGTCCAGTGAGGGACATTCCTATTCAGACCACTGCGAAGACCTTGTACTAGTTGGTAGAACGGCCTTCCATTTAGGGCTAATGAAGGACCCTAGTTCTTACTGAAGCATAAGAGCTATTAGGAGGCTTGGCATGGTAGAAAGTAGGTAGGTAATGAGGACCCTAAGGGCATTCACCAGCCTTACACCCACCGCCTCAAGTCAAGATTAGGCCAAGTACCAATTTCTTGCCTCGGGTCAAGGCTAGGCCAAGTTCCATTCACCACCACAGTTTTGGGAGGAGCAGGGACATTCTTGAAAATCCACAGAATGTACTGACTGGTAGTCATCTGACCTTCTTGTCCCAGATAGAGCTCAAAGGCATGTCATGTAGGTTTAAACTGTAAACTTGCTGATGTAACCTGTACCCCTAAAAGTATAAAAACTGCTTGTTATAGCCATTCGGGATCGCCTTCTAGTCACTCACCATGAGGGGCTGATTGAAGGTCAACCCTGACGCGCTGGAAATTAAACCTCTTGCATTTGCATTGAACTCTGTTCTCGTGCCTCACTTCGGGGGTCTCCTGGTAGTTAAGACTCACTTCAGGCCTTACATTACCAGGGAGATGAGAATACAGGGCAAAAAATTGTCCAAGCTACAGAGCTTCCTTTAACCAGGGAGAAGAGTATCATTTTTACCACCGGTATAAGGGCTAAGTCTTGCCCATCCAACACATCTAGCTGCCAGGAAGACAACTTTTTCATCAAAGCTTAGGAAAAACTACATTAGTTTTTGAAGAGAGTAGGAAGCAGCTTGAGTGTTATTTGTGGGTGTCAGTGACCTTGTAATTTCAAGCAAGATCCTCTCCAGTTTTGCCGCCCTGGGGTCAGTTCTTTCTACAGAAGCATCACTCTCTTCCCATGCCTGCTCTGCTAGGATGCCTGGCTGGCCATCAGGGGGCAAAGTCAAGTGTGTTCTCTTGTCATTTTAATACATCTTTTTCTCCACAGAAGCAATCAAGTCTCCTTGAGGGATGGAGACAGAGGCCTGTTTCTAGCACTATTCTTTTCAAACTTATTTTCTAAAACCCCAAGATGACAATTCAGGATGGAGACTAAAAATGAACCACTGCTGAGAGTTACAAGATAAAGAGATATTTATCATTATTAATTAAATAGTCTACAAGTAGCTTAAAGGGCCATGTGACTCAGACAGAGAAGGATGAAACTGGAGTTGGTTTGATCTCTTCAGTGAACCGAGGACTGGGGCCAGGACTGGGAAAATGACGGTGGGGAGTGCTTGGTAGAAGGGGATTTGGTTGGGTCTCTGTATAGAAATACAGAGAATGTCAGGTGCATCGAGTCTCCCAAAGGAAGGCCTGTATCTATGACACTTACCTTCTCTCTGTTTCTGTGGATATAAAGGCACTGTGTTTGTAGCAAGTTGAGGTCTGGGGTTTCCATCTTGTCTGTCTGTCATGCTGCAACACTGTTGGTTGCTCTCCCTCTCAGCCCACTGGACCTTTACAGGGCATCTCAGGTGGAGGCAGCTTGAAGGTCCCGGAGGATGGGAAGAAGGATTGGTAGCACCAAGAAGGATGGTGAGGCAGAAACACTTACCATCTACTCTGCTTTTGGCATAGCCTGCCCTTGTCTCCACAGACCTAGACCTTGATCCACCACTGCCCATCTGTGGGGACATGAGGAAGGCCACTTGATTTGGTAGAGAGAATGTTTGAACAAATTTGGGGAGCCTGAAGCCTGGCACTACCCCATTTTAACAAAACCAACAGTTTCCCTCCTCTCTGGCTCACTGTGAGGTTCTGGGGGTGGGACATGTAGCTGACAGTTCAGCCTTTGACCTGGATTCAAGAATTAAGGCTCTTAACTGGGTGTGGTAACACACACACATTTAATCCCAGCACTTGAGAGGCAGAGGCAGGTAGATGTCTGATCTCAAGGCAAGCCTGGTCTACAGAGGGAGCTCCAGGCCCAGCCAGGGCTACACAGAGAAACCCTCTTTCAAAAAAAAAAAAAAAAAAGAAAGAGGGGCTGGGGATTTAGCTCAGTGGTAGAGCGTTTGCCTAGCAAGCGCAAGGCCCTGGGTTCGGTCCCCAGCTCCAAAAAAAAAAAAAAAGAAAAAAGAAAGAAAGAAAGAAGGAAGGAAGGAAAGAAAGATCAACAAAAATAAAACCAACTGACCAAACAAAAGAATTAAGGCTCTTCCCAAATTATACCACAACAATTAGTAGGAGGAAATAGTCAATGAGAAGAATACCAAGTAACCAGTAAATAATGTAGCTCTATGTTTAACTTGATCTAGCAGAACCCGCTGGATTGGTTGCATCTCAGTGGAACCCTCTTGTGGCCACAGACCTCTGCTTGGGAGCTAAGTCATCATCACAGAAGATTTCCCTTGGTTCCTTCCTTATATCATCTTCGGACTTGTTCTCTTGATGTGTCGTACTCCTTCCTGTGTCACAAGTTGAAAGATGTCCCTTCTCCAAGCTCAGCTTACCACCTATGAGTCCGACTATTTCTGCCCTTTCTATAGCCTCTGGGAACATGACTCTCCCTCTTGGGCCTTCAGCTCCTCTATTCTGCTCATGGTTGCATCTTTTTTTGACCAGTCTCAGTGCTGGGCAGGGCAAAGGCAGGGCTTAGGGCAGCAGTTGTTCATAGGGACTTGATGGCGCCTTCCTCAGTGGACTAATTCTACATGGTTATTTTGGAACCCACTCTCATTTCTCCAATGTCTGGGGAAACGCTGCTAACAAAGGTCGACCAGATAGCCTTCAGGGGCTCTGCACAATATGGAGGACTTCCTTTGTTTGACAGAGCTTTTCCTTCTCTGACCTTGTCTGGAGAATTCAAACCCCTACCTACTCCCAACCCCACCCTCACCCCCACTCCACTGTCCCCTGCAGAATGTCATGCAGCCTTAGATTACAGGTTTGACTTCCTTCTGATGAGAACCCATTCAGCGGGGCTGGGGATTTAGCTCAGTGGTAGAGCGCTTACCTAGGAAGCGCAAGGCCCTGGGTTCGGTCCCCAGATCCAAAAAAAAAGAACCAAAAAAAAAAAAAAAAAAAAAAAAAAAAAAAGAACCCATTCAGCTAGCACCTGAGATTCCTGAAATGCTTCCCCATGCTAATGAGGCATTTCAGTGCCTTCAAGCCTTCAGCCAATGACCTTTGTTCATCCTGGATGTTCCTACCACCAGTCCCCAAAACTATATAAGCTTTGAATTACCCCAAGTAAAGTTGATCTGTCTCCCTGCAGCTGGGCCTGCTGTGGTCATTCACTGTAAGCACTCACAGGGCTTCCATACCCCACACCACCCCCTCTTTGTTGTCTCTGCTCCCTTTGCCCTCCTGTCCTTGAGGACCTATATTGGCTGACAATCCCCCAGGACAGGGAGAGTCATGTTAATGGACTATGGGGAGAGAGTTATTTATTTCATTACGAATTTTAAAACCTGCATTGGAACATGGTTGTTTAAATTACTATCCTATTGCTCTGAAGAAACACCATGACCAAGGCAACTTAGACGAGAAAGCATCTAACTGGGGACTTGCTTATAGTTTTACAGTTACACGGTGGGGAGCATGACCGCAGGCTAGCAGGCGTGGAACTGGAATAGTAGCCGAGAGCTTACATCTGACCCATAAGCAGGAGGCAGAGACAAAGAGAGACTAGGCCCCCTGTGATCTTTAAAACCTCACAAAGTCATCTCTGGTAACATATTTTTATTCCACAAAGCCACTCCTACGCCATCAGAGCTACACCCAATCCTTCCCAAAAAATAGTCCACTAACTAGGGACCAAGCATTCTGATATGAGCCCGCCAGGCCATTCTCAAGCTGCCAGAGTCGAGACCGTTACACATACCTGTAATCTAGCAATCTGGAGGTTGGAGCAAGACTGGGAGTTTCAGCCCAGTCTAGGATACGCAGCAAGACCTGTCTCAAAAGCCAAACAGCACAGCAGCAGCAGCAGCAACAACAAAAATGAATAAATGAATGAATGGACAAACAAACAACAAATAAAGCTTTCCCAGAGCCCTTGCCCATCCAGACTCAGCTAATAGAAGGGCGTCCTGGGCAAACTAACTCAGACTGCTTCACTGCTCTCTGCCTCTTCCTCCTCAGCCGTGAATTGCTGCACAGATTGTGGTGAACAAATTGGCATTAAGAATTATTAAAGGAAGGGGTTGGGGATTTAGCTCAGTGGTAGAGCGCTTGCCTAGCAAACGCAAGGCCCTGGGTTCGGTCCCCAGCTCCGAAAAAAAGAAAAAGAAAAAAAAAAAAGAATTATTAAAGGAATGAGTTTACAATTAAAGGAATGTGAAGTTTTCACAGAAGAAGCAGGCAGGGCTACTGGGTGGGGGTGATTCATAGAGGCCCCTGGAACCTCAGGGCAGCCTTGTCTGTACCCTAACTTTGGTGGTTGGTGGTGGAGAGTGTGTTAAGTCTCTCCTATCTTTACATGGGCATCAGTGGTTTCCTGGGTGCCCCACCCCTCCCCAAAGTGACACTTGGCTTTTCCCTATCACCTCATTAGCATATTCGCAGGGAGCACAGCAATCTGTTGCTCCTCTTGGCTCCTCTAACTCAGCTCTTGTGTGCCACCTGTGCTTGTATATGGCTCATTTTCTCTACCACTTTGGGACTTTAGGGGTGCAGGAAAGATGGCCCCTTCCTGATGTGTAGGAGCCTGGCTGCGCTACAGAAACTGACACACTTCTGGGGCAGACATCTGAAGGAAGATGGTCCGTCCCCGTGACTTCTCACGTGTGGACAAAGGGCAGATACACTCATGGGAATTCACTTCGAGACATGATGAGGCTGGTCTCCATGTTAGTGACCGTGCTCTGGTGCCTCGGTCTGTGTGAGGTTTGTTTGGTCATTTCTTAGATTGTAATGGCTTCCGAATCACGGTGGGATTTATTTACATGGTTATTGGGCAGAGAACATTCTGCAGACTGTGTGTGTGTTAACGCATTTAATCAAGGATTGCAGGAGAGGCTAAACCTCTTATGTTTCACAGATGTGGGAATGCAGATGTATAGAAATGAAGTACCAGGCTCAGGAGACATGGCTAGCCAATTAGGAAATTACAAATTTGAATTCAGACTATCTGGCTCTGTGTGGGTCATATTTTTTTTAACAGAAATGCATTAGGAGAACTTAAATAATTTTAAACACATGCCCACTTGCCCCCCAGTAATCTAAGATTCCTATGAAAAAATAGATTATTTAAAATGGCCATGTCCTTGAGAAAGGCATTAAATCTTTCAGGCCAGCTGCTCTTAGCTGTTAGCTTGGGCAGAGAATGTCTGCAGAAACAGCAACCTTGGGGAGGAGCTTGCCAAAACACCAAGAGCTGACTGTCTGAGATACTTTGATACCATATCTAAACATCCCAGAATCCCTTGTGTCATCCATATCTGCAAGGGGAGTTTTCTCTTGTTTTCTGCATCCCATTCGGTGTGTTAATTTGCAGTTTTATATATGTATTATTACTATTATTATTATTATTATTATTATTATTATTATTATTATTATTTTGAGACAGGGTT
The DNA here is from genome assembly GCF_021556685.1 of Rattus norvegicus. NCBI lineage: Eukaryota > Metazoa > Chordata > Mammalia > Rodentia > Muridae > Rattus > Rattus norvegicus. Next base: position 6,751,319 of record NC_141545.1, read on the forward strand.
TCTCTATGTAGCCCTGGTTGTTCTGGAACTCACTATGTAAACCAGGCTGGCCTTGAACTTCCTTGAACCTGCCTCTGCCTCTTCGAGGCTGGAATTAAAGGTGCGCATCACCATGCCCAACTATAGTTTTGTATCTTTTTCCTCCCTGAGCTTGCGAAGGCTTTCTACCCACTAAGGATTAAATAAGGTTATCCACGAACGTACCTTTGGTCTAATGGAAACACCACCGGCTCCTTAAAGCAGCAAAAGGGACTTGAAGTAGACCTGGGACTCGGGACTCAAGCAGCTTCCTCCCTTGTAAGGGAACAAAGTGAAAGACCCAAGAGCATTCATTCTATTGCCCTCGCTTCCCAACATTCCTAGTTCTGTTTCCGGAGGACTAAGCATGCTCACTGCACGTTTTTCTTACTGTGCACGTCACCATCACACCTCATCGTCGGTACTGGGATTTTGGCATCACAATGCTTAGACGGTCCTTTCTATCTTGGAGAAATAGCATGCACCAAAAGGAATGATTAAAATTCTCATTTTAGACCAGTTTAAAAAGAAAACTCCTCCCACTGCTCTTTGGAATTGCTTGCACTTTACCCTGCTCCAGCTTTGGGGTCCAGGGGCGGGGGTTGGGGTGTTCCCATCACCAAGCAACCTTTAATGCTGAGCCTTGACCTACAACCGCTCTCTGAGCTGCTGCAGAACCACTTCGCAGATTAGCAAGGCCTTTCAACGGGGATAAAATGCTGGTGCAGCCTCCAGGTCTCTTGGCTCTCATCCCGGAATTTTGCTAATGTCGTCTTCATATTCTAGATTTGGCTCTTTATGCCTCCTGTTCCCTTAACATATCTTTGTTGTTAAAAGAGAAATTCAACACCATTGAAAACCAAAGCAGAGGGCTGGAGAGATGGCTCAGTGGTTAGGAGCACTGATTGCTCTGCCAGAGGTCCTGAGTTCAAATCCCAGCAACCACATGGTGGCTCACAACCATCTGTAGTGAGATCTAGTGCCCTCTTCTGGTGTATCTGAGGACAGCTACGGACAGTGTACTTATATATAATAAATAAATAAATCTTAAAAAAAAAAAAAAAAGAAAACCAAAGCAGAGGAGTCCGAGACCAGCAGCAACTTCGTGGCATGAATAATAATAGTTAGCATTTACTGGAGACGCCTTGCATCAGACAAAGACAGACAGACTGACAGACTCATTTGATTTTTTTTTTTTTAACGAGGTGGATATTATCTGTTCGAAGAGAAGTGAGCTGATCCATGTCACATGATTAATCTTAAGGGTGGAGTCTAGGTAGGTTCTAGGTTAAAAGTCTTGCTCAAAAGATGAGGGAGACTGTAGTTGATAGGAGATGGCCAACTACATTCTTGATGTTAGCATTTTTTTTTAAAGATTTATTTATTTATTATATATAAGTACACTGTAGCTGTCTTCAGACACACCAGAAGAGGGCATCAGATCTCATTACAGATGGTTGTGAGCCACCATGTGGTTGCTGGGAATTGAACTCAGGACCTCTGGGAGAGCAGTTGGGTGCTCTTAACCACTGAGTCATCTCTCCAGCCCTGATGTTAGAATTTATTGGGGAGAGATAAAAACCATTTCCAGATTAGGGCAAAGACATCGATGCAACATCTGGTATGGATAGCGGCCTCTGGACCCTTTGAAGAAAGTGCTGGCGAATTGAACCACTCCCTGGATGGGAGTAGGATTGGGGTTGGCGCTCTCCCAGGGAAGGGGAAGCCCTTAGACTCAGGATCTCTTGTTTCCAGGGTTGTCTGGGATGATGTTCATTCTGTAAAGAACTAAATGAAGACTTTTCCACGTCAGTGTCATTAGAGCTTCAAGAAGTTGGCTCATTCCAAAAATATCTGCTTTACCGTCAGTTTCATGAAGCCAGAATAAACTTTTCAGAAGTTCCCTATTGTAAGGGGAACATTATTTAACATCAGAGATAAAGTTTATAATTTTTTATGGTAATGATGACAAATGTAAATTTTAGTGGGATGGAGTATTGTCTTAGGGTTGCTGTGAACAGACACCATGACCAAGACAACTCTTATAAGGGACAACACTCAATTGTGGCTGGCTTACAGTTTCAGAGGTCCAGTCCATTATCATCGTGTCGGGAAACATGGCAGCGTGCAGACAGACATGGTGCTGGAGAAGGAGCTGAGAGTTCTACATCCTCATCTGAAGGCAGCAGAAGATCATCATGGGCCACACTGAGCATAGTTTGAGCTTATAAGAAATCTCAAAGCCTGCCTCCACGTTGACATACTTCCTCCAACAAGGTATTCAAATACATGAGTCTGTGGGTGTCCCTAATCAAATCACCACAACTATTGTGGCAAAAGTAATGCTTTTTAATTTTCTAGAAGATTTTATTTGGTGCTTTGTCTGCATGTATGCCATGTGTATGCATGGCTGGTGGAGACGAGAGCTTCAGATTCTCTGGAACCGTAGTTATAGATGTTGTGAGCCTCCGTGTGGGCGCTAGGAACTGAACTCCAGCTCTCTGCAACAGCACCCAGTATTCTTACCTGCTAAGATGTCTCTCCAGTCCCACCAATGGTTCTCACTAAAGAACAAACAGGGAAACACATCTGGAGCTTGAACGGAATGGGCCGTGAGTCATACTTCGCCAGTTAAGCTGAAGTATTTTGCTAATAGAGAAAGAAGGTGTGATATCACAGTGCAACATCATCGCAGTGACAGTAATTGAGCTACAACATTTTTGTGATTTATATTATTTTTTTTTCCATTCACCAAAAATGGATGAAACTTCCTCTCTGCTTCAAACTAGGATGCAGTGCTTGGTTACATCTGTGCCACTGACGGGTGGCTTTGTGTTACAGTGGCAATGAACTTTCTGAATTTCGTTCACAGTTAGTTGGCATTTTTTTGCTTCCTTTATTTAAAGGATGACACACGAGCAACTTCATCCTCATGAAACTTCTGGTGAATTGTAAGTTTTGAGAAAACAGTTTACAAATGGGAAGATCTTAAATGTCACTTTAAAGGAAAACTAGGGCAAAGCAGACAATGATATCTCCCATTTTAAATTTTGATCTTCGGATTAGTCTGTTTTCACCTTGGAATGTGGTGACTTGCACAAAGGTGTTTGATGGTAACTCTTACTTTAATTAAAACTTTGTGTTCTGTATCAAAAGAAAGTCTTTGAATCGGCAGTCGTGACATTTGGTGAAACTTTGGAAACAATTGCAGAGGGAGACAATGACGTTGTTGTTTCTTTTTCCTCATAGAAATATCTGATGCCAATAATTGTTCCTTTTTTTAAAAAAAGTACTTTGTTGAAATGCACTCACGCATTTCAGGATGAGAGCGGCAGAGGATGCAGGAAGCCTTCACGCGTCTAAGAAGGGCATGTGTGCAAGTGTTGGGAGAGGGGAGGTGGACGTGTGCTCTTCCTACGACATCGAGGCATGACTTCTCTCCTGGCAGTGACTAGGACACTCTGGAGGGCTATGCCATATCGGGGGCTCAGTGTTGACTTCCGTTTCTGGAGAGCAGTTGATCATGAACAGTTATAATGAACTCAGATGTTAAAGAGGAGGCCACACGTGCAGCATGTCAGCCTCTGACGAGCCATTCCTGAGCAGCTGAGTGCCAGGCACCATGCATGCTACTTTTCCATACCTGGTTACCAGGAATCTCCTCCATCACTGATGTCAGTCAGATGTGTGTGTGGGATGCAGATACGTTCTTGCTCTGTGCTTGTTCTGAAAGGGACACCCACACATCTCCGCCCCCCCCCCCCGCACTTCTTTGTCACTTATTCTTTGAGTGGCCATCAAATGAGTCATTGGGGATTTGTTCCCCAGGCCATTTCTCCTTCTGCATGAAGTGTGTGACCGGATGTACCACTCAATATTCTACCCACAAGGTTAATTACCCTTCGTCTACACCTTACCTCACCCCTGGGGCCTTGTGGTGCTGTAAATAGTCACTTCTGTCGAGTTTCCACATACCAGCCTGATTTACCCTTACGTAAAGCCACTGCTTTATCTTCTGCACATACTGGACTCACTTCAGAGCCGTGGGTGTGGGTGTAGGGCAGTCTGGAAGTAACAGAGCTGGGAGAGCTGGCAATTAGAACCAATTTTGTCTATTTTTTTTTTCATCTCTCTTGACTATTCCGGTGTGTCATTAGCAGTGTGCAAGCAAGTGTCACTGTGAGTATTCAGTTCAACCATTTGGTAGATAAAAATCACAATAGGAAATTGGGTTGCATTCAACTCCATATTCCCTAGTAAGATATAAAACTTCTCTTGGGGACCAGTAGCCAAAACTGGCTTGCTTTTAGGATGGGGAGTAAGGGGCTGTGGTATTAGGCTTGCTGTCTACTACACTGGGGCTCCTTTGACACTTCTATATCATTGGGTCTGCTGTGATACCCTTTAAATAACGTCAGGGGAGCTTGAACCACAGCCTAAATCTGCTGGGAAACCCTTTCTTGATGTTTACTTACCACTCCTAAAATTCTGGCTTCTCAGAAAAAAAATCAATCTATCTATCTATCTATCTATCTATCTATCTATCTATCTATCTATCTATCTATCTATATCTTCCCTAAAAAAAAGTTGACCCAGGTTCATGTTTTTTTCCTCGTAGTAAGTGGTGGATGCCACACTGGAGAGAGAGAGAGAGAGAGAGAGAGAGAGAGAGAGAGAGAGAGAGAGAGAACGCGTCATACTGTGTCTTGCCCTAGACTCATAGAAACTTAAGTATAGATGATCTTAGAGATTCTCTCCTGATCTGGAATGCAGATATAGTTTTAGACATAAAAGGAACTTGACACAACCTTCTCCCCATGACCAATTAGCCTGTCATGATCAATATAATAAAAGCACACAGAGATTTGTGACACATCGAGACAATCTTGGATGCATGCTGGCATTCAGCCAGTCTTGGCGCTAACTGTTCATCCTGTCAGTGCAGATCCTGCAGTCAGAACTGTGCCTCCTGCCGTCGCACACAGCACAACCCACAGTCATTCTTCACAGCTGATCTGACGTTTGCTCCCACCAAAAGAGTAACTAGGGGCGAGACAGGACCCACATTGTTTTCTCTCTCAAAGTCTTTGATGCTGGCACTCACGTCTGACGTTCTAGCTTCTCCTCCTCACATTAAGAAATAGAGTAACGTTTGGCCCATTGGTCTGTTATCCTGGTTCTACTGCACAGTACTTCTGGGTTGGGGGGTTTATGGTCCCACAGTTAGATGGATGAAGACCATGACTTCTAGCACCTTCCACAAGTCCCTACCCTAACTAACTGAGGGTCCAGAAGGAACTCGCATGTCTTGTCTGTGCATATGAAACCGAGGAGATCTGCAGCCTCTAGGGCGGTAGCAGTGTTGATTCCTTGACCGTGACCTTCTGTTGTGTTGGAGACGATACTGTCACAGAGGGAAGGGAGGGGGCGCGGGACTTCCTAGTATAGTCCTCTAACCTTTGGTATATAATTAGTCCAAAGTGAAAATGTGCCAACTCTTGCTTTGCTCGAACAAGTTCAGTGTCTAGCACAGGGCCTGGGCCTCTATACAAATGTGCACACATTTCCTGCTGGTGAGGCACAAATGTCGAGCTGTTTGTCCACCACACGTAACTCTGTAGTCTTCCCTTTGACCAAGGGCACCTCCGATAAAACAGCAGGTGGAGATAAACCCCTCCCCAAAGTTGCTCCCTAACCAGCCTCTGTCAAGATGACCTTTTGAAATCGGGCATGCTGAAGCTCCGCTCCCAGCCCCTGGGGGCATCTACACAATGGTGCAGAGGACACAGTAAGAAAAGTAGGTTCTGTGAACCTCGTTTCCACAGAGGAGGATGCTGGGAAGAAGGATGGGGGTGAACAAGAGACTTCTCTCCTGCTGAAAAGGAATCATCTAGAAACATGGCGTTGCTGTTCGTTCCCCGGCTCAGGCTTGTCTAAGAACCTGGGCCCAGAGTCTAAATATGTAATTAAAGTTAATCTTGTTACCATTACCTTACTCATCGAGGAGATTTGCTGATTGCTTCTGAGGATCATTGTAAAACTAGTTTCGAAGGAAAGTTGTCGCCTCACTTTTCTACTGTAATTTTTGAGAGTGCCTATATTCTTCGGTTGCTAAGAAACACTCGGATCATGAGTTATCATGGTTCTATCTGGTGCCATTTGGATAATTTCAGTAACCACTCAAGAGATGGCTTTAATAGTATATCTTCTTAAATGAGAAGAAATGACTAATTCTAGGCTGTGTGGAGAAAAATGGCTGAAGTATTTCCTCAGAGGCCGGAGGTTCAACGCTTGAGGGAGAGAGGCCAGTGCAGGCTTCACCCCTGCCTTTCAGAAGTTCTCTGCTTTCAGTGTCTTAGCAGATGCACATACCCAGAATGCTCTGGGCTGTCTGCAAGCTGACAGATTCAGAGGAGGGGTTTTTTAAAAAAGGACTATTTTGTTCCAGGGACTTTGTTGTTCTTAGTAAAACTGAGTAGAGATAGAAGAGGGCTTTAATAAGGAGATCCCATGACATACGTTGTCACTGGTTGGAGTTACTGGACCTGAGACTTGCTGGACTGGTCAATGACATATCTCCTGGATGGCACATTTTCCTCTGTCTTATCCAAGTGTCCTGGAACAGGAGGCCCACACTTTGAAACTGCTCACTTGGGCACAGGAATCAACTAGAAACGACTGCAGATCTTAGCACCTTACCTCCTGATCTCTTCAAGGGCTGCTTCCGGCTGTACAAACACCACAGCAGGTCTCTCCTGATGAATCAATACTTCCCTCAACCCACCCTTCTCTTCCTTTGTCTGTTTTCTTTCCTTTATCTTGGAAGGTTTGGAGGGAGAGAAGTTGCGTCTATGTGACCTAACTGTTCCTTCAGGCTCTACCAGGTCACTAATCCATTGTTTCCAGCAGTGACCCTTGCTTCCCAGGTCTGTCCGTGACCCTCATCCTGCAGGTCGCATCTGTAAAATTTCCCACAGGACAGCATCCACTCCTTATCCCTGAATCTCCACTGTTCTTTTGACGCTCTGTCTCCCAATGCTCCATCATTTCTTACCATTTCTTCTTCGCTAGCTCCTCTTCTTCCTACTCCTGTGGCTCTCCGGGGACTCTTTTCTTAATCCTCTATGCCGTCACCTGTCTGGGACACCCTTTGCCCAGACCTATAACTGTCGTCTCTGTCCTACTTTGTGCCTGCACCATGCGTGTGCTGAAGATCCACAGATGATCAAGCTCGTGACCTCTGGCCTTCCCAGCACTCCAGGTCAAGAAGGAAAGACGGACAAAGCTGCAAAGAACACATTAGTCAGCTGCGAGCTGTTCCATGGGTAGTCAGCTGTGAGCCTTTCCTCAGGCTCTAATGGAGGCCAAATCAACTGCGCGTGAGGGAAGATAGGTTAGAGGATGCCCTAGTAGGAACTCAGTGTGCTGTTTGGTAATTGAATGGGCTTGGATCAGGAGGGGGAACGGCCACGAAGGGATATGGGGCCGGGAGGCAGATGGACCTCTTCAGAGAACATCGCTCAAAGCGCGTCCCCCAGAAAATCCCCTTTAGGACTAAATTCCTTGAGCGAAGGGAAGGTTTGACTTTTTATAACCGTTAAGGATGGCGGAAAGTGTCCCACCTGAGTTAGTGTAGCATTTGCAACAAGAAACATGGAGGAGCCAGGAGCCAGTAGTCGCGGCATGGACCGTTTATGAATTCTGTTCCAGAGAAAGCTGCGGGGAGGTTTGCTCTGACTGAGGCTATGGAGCCAAAGCCTCAAAGCACAGGCCAGCCAGCCACTTTTATGTCAGCTTGACACAAGCTATAGTCATCTGAGTGGAGGGCACCTTAATTGAGAAAATGCTTCCCTAAGATCAGGTTCTAAGCAGACAAACCTGAATGATATTTTCTTAATTAGTGATTCATAGGGGAGGGCCCAGGCCATAGTGGATGGTGCCATACCAGTGCTGCTGGGTCTATAAGAAAGCAGGCTGAGCAAGCCATGAGGAGCAAACCAGTCAGTAGTACCCCTTCATGGTCATCAGTTCCTGCCTCCAGGTTCCTGTTCTGTTTGAGTTCCTGTCCTGACTTCCTTTGATGGTGAACAGTGATGTGGAAGCATAAATAAAACAAACCCTTTCCTCCCCAAGTCGCTTTGGTCATGGTGTTTCATCACAGCAATAGTGACCCTGACTAAGACACCAGCATTCTGGTAAATGTGACTTGAATGTGATGGGACATTTGAGAGCTCTGCTCCACACCTCCTCTCTCTGGACCCAGGCTGATGAAGAAAGCCACCACTTGACATGAGAGGTCACTAGGACAGAGGGAGAAAAGATGTGACAGGTTATGGAATCTGAAGCTTCTGCCAGAGAATGACATCACCTCTGCTGGAGAATGACATCACATCTGCTGGAGAATGACATCACCTCTGCTGGAGAGTGACATCACCTCTGCTGGAGAGTGACATCACCTCTGCTGGAGAATGACATCACCTCTGCTGGAGAATGACATCACCTTTATTGGAGAATGACATCACCTCTGCTGGAGAATGACATCACCTCTGCTAGAGAATGACATCACCTTTATTGGAGAATGACATCACCTCTGCTGACATTTCTTTGGCTGCCAAATATCTTTTATAAAAGATGTGTCCAGTCCTACTACAACTAGATATACCAAGGTGGGTGAATATCCATGGGAGGTCTCCCCTTCTCTGAGGAGAAAGGGAAAGGGACATGGGGGAGGGGAGTCTGAGGGAGGAACTGAGAGGAGAGAAGGGAGGGGAATCACCCATCAGGATGTAAAGTAAATAAATTAATTAATAGGAAAAAAGGATGGTCTTCCTAGGTAAAATGTGCTTGTTCACTCTGGGCTCCACACCTTCAGAATTTGCTAGGGGAACAGTCAGAGATAAAGTGGTGGCCTGCTGTGGAGATGAGATGTGCACCACGGCTGATCTTGAAGGAGGAGCAGCTTTTGGTTCAGAGAGAAGGGAATTTCTTAAGTAAACTCTGCCAGTGGCGTAGTATAATTGCCCCACCCTAGTGGAGCTTAGGCTCAAGTCCCACAGACTTCTGTGTCTAATGTTTGTTTTAAGATTGGTTTTTATTTAGTGTATGAGTGTGTGCCTCATGGTTTGTATATGCTTGGCCCAGGGAGTGGCACTTTTAGGAGGTATGACCTTGTTAGAGTGGGTGTGGCCTCGTTGGAGTGGGTGTGATCTCATTGGAATGGGTGTGGCCTTGTTAGAGTGGGTGTGGCTTTAATACCCTTGTCCTAGCTGCCTGGAAGCCAGTATTCTGCTAGCAGCCTTCACATGAAGATGTAGAACTTTCAGCTCCTCCTGCCCCATGCCTGCCTGAATGCTGCCATGTTCCTGCCTTGATGATGATGGACTGAACCTCTGAACCTGTAAGCCAGCCCCAATTAAATGTTGTCCTTATAAGAGTTGCCTTGGTCATGGTGTCTGTTTACCCTGTAAAACCCTAACTAAGACACACTTATATGTGGAAACTAAAGCAATTGAACTCCCAGATAAAGAGAGTAGAACGGTGGTTGCCAGATGGCATGGGGTATGGAGACATAGAAAGGTAACTCAGGGCACCTTGTTTCTTGTGGCCAAGAAACCTAAGAGCAGAGAGAGACTTACCTGTAAGGTAAGGGGTTACTTCTAAAACAATGCCCCTGATTCCTGACAAGGGAGAGGAAAATGTTATTAAGGCAGTTAATTATATGTTCACATAGGATAGTCACTTTGGGGGTAAGTTCATCCTGGAGCACACTCAGTTTAAAGTCATAGTTCAAGAGTTCAAAGATATTGGACACAGACCAGCCCTAGGAGATCCGACATTCTCTTTTGGCCTCCACTGGCATTGCATGTATGTAGTATGCACACATACATATATGCAGGTAAACTCCCATATACATACAACAAAATAATGAGTCTATTGCCCAGTGTGCTGACTACAGTTAATAGTGATGAACTGCTTCCCTTTAAAAACTGTGAAGAACTGAAATTTCAAATGTTTGTTGTCTCAAACAATAAGTACGTGAGGAGATGGATTTACTCACTAGTTTGATTAAATAATTTTATATTATAACATGACCTCGTTCCTCATGAGTCTACGGTATTATAATTGGCTAAATCTCAACGGCCAAACAAATAAAAGCACGGGGACCTCATTTGGAAAAGAAATACCTTGGCAGATGCATTTAATGAAGATTAGGCCGGATGGAATTAAAGGGGCTGTTGACCCAATAACTGGGGTCTTAGTACGAGGAGACGACAGAGCCAGGGGCGCATGCGCAGCCCCAGCCAATGTCAGGATTGAGGAGAGGTGGGAGGGCCCTTAATGGAGCTGCCACGGAGTCCCTCTGACCTTGTTACTCTGACATCTGTTCTGTGGAACTGTTCTCTTAGGCTGCTCAGCCTGTGGCATGCGCTTAAGGGAGCCACAGGAAGTGGACACACATGCGGCTTCCTGTGCTGGGCACAGATGGTAACTGGGGAGGCAGCCCTCAGATGTATAGCGCTTCCTATTCCCAGCTCCCAGGGCCTCCCAGCTTTTCACACGGCTTGAATGTGAACCCAGTCATCTTGGATTTCTGCCTGTTCTTCCCATGGCTACCTTGTCTTCATCTTGCTCAGGAGGCATTTCAGAGAACTATTTCAGTGCAGACATCTTTGTTTGTTTGTTTGTTTTAACAGGTGGGAAAGGCACAGGGGCTCTTAAGGAAATTGTTCAGCCTTACTGTCTGGCATCCCTGATGGTGGAAAGTGAAATGGTCTAGGACATCATGATAAATAGTTAACGTCCTATGAGCTCTGTCCTGTTTGTGCCTTTGCCTTGTTCTCTGCCACCTGGACCCCATTCTCAGCTGCCCACCTCCACTCCCCAACCATAGAATTAGATCGTGCTGTTGTGATGCCAATAGCTGGCGTTTGTTAAGTGATATAGATGCCACACAATCTATTTAGTGACACAAATAGAGAGCCCTTTAACCCTTTGTTACTGAAATTCCTTCTTTAGGGGAGACAAACACCATTTGCCCTTCCTTCTGAGATCCCAGAGACAAACTGAGTTCAGTCTAGGAACCAATGAGTTTATTGGGCTCAATTACAGAGTGATGGGTTAGGGGTGAGGGGCAGAGGCATGGGTGACTTTAAAGCTGCTGAATTGTACCCCATGGCTGGATGGATCACCCCCTCATCCTCCCACACTTATGTCCTTTAGCCCTCCCACTAGTCCATACACAATTAGGCAGAAGTATATAACTGGGTGGAAAAGATGGGTGGATACTCATGGAGAGGATCATGGGACCGTGATCCTCTCCAGCCTCCCATTCTATGAGAGAAAGTCAGCGTCAACAGGCTATGATGATCTTCTGTGAGAAGGCCCAGCAGAATTCCTGAAGATGGCAGCTGTTTGGCTCAGAAGATGACCCTTTACGATAGAACGCCTCCTCACAGACGAAGAGGCAAAGACTCAGAAGCTATCCCAAGGTCACACGGCAAGCAAGTAGCAAAGGGAAAACTTGAACTCAGATAGTGAAACCACAAAGGTCCTGCTCTTACACGACCCCCGTCCCAAAAGTTATGCTCATCACAACAGCCTAGTTCTACATGATCCCAGCTGATGGGTAATCTATCTATCTATCTATCTATCTATCTATCTATCTATCTATCTATCTATCTATCTATCTATCTATTCAAGTGCAAAAGGCTGGGGCCATATAATTTATTTATTCTTCTTAGGTGTCATGCATAACAGGCCACGTGTGCTATCACCCAATGTGAATAGGCTTGGGTTTGCTAGGTTTTTATTTGAAGCTTGACCCTGTTATTTACTGACCAAATGTATGTGTATGCATGATGATTTATGTGTGCAGATGTGCATGTGTGTGTGTGTGTGTGTGCACGCATGCATGTGTGTGTTCGTTAGAGAAAGAGAGACAGAGACAGAGAGAATGTGTAGGTGGGGTGGGGGTGGGGCATCATTCTTCAGGTCCCACCCACCTTCCAAGTGCTTTTAGGACAAATTATCTCCTTCGTTTAAACTCCGGCTTCAGTTCTGTATCTGTGTGAGGTTGCAAGGAATGAAATAGTGTTCTCAAGTGCCTAGAACATAAATAAATGTTACCACCGAGGCAGCACTCACTGTCTCTCCCGCTCAAGAGGAGCAAGCAGAGTCGTCCACAGATGGCTCTCACACACGCACACTGACAAGTAGAATAGCCTTGGCCAGCCGGCTGACCTCAGGGTGCAGCTAAAATGAAATTCAGGCTCTTCTTTCTCTTGGCTCTTTTTGCTGTACAGGAGTGGGTATTGAACGGACCTGGGGACAATCCTTTGATGTCAGGTGGTGACCTTTCTCTCCTCGAGAAGCACAGGATATACACCTTTGCCTTCTGACTGGCTGAGACAAAGATGACAGCAGGAGGAGGCAAGGCGTTCTGAGAGGGGGATCCAGGATCAATGTCGGAGACATCGATTAGATGAAGGCAGTACAGAGCAAGAGACACAGGATGCTGGCCAGAGGAAGGGACAAGGGGGCACATGGGAGGGGGGAGCCCTTCCTGTTTGCCTCACTCTATAATTACTACAGAAACAACAATCACTATGAAGTAGATTTGTCCTCAAAAGTGCCCGAGGGACATGTACGCCAATGCTGTCTTTTCAGTGATAACCTTATTTTGGCAGAAGGATCATTAGCCTGAAATGACCCCATCTGAGTCATCTGATAAAATGAGAGAGAAAGATTAAATTTCGCCAGTTAACCCTGGAAGGAGTGGCTTGCCTGGCTTGTCTTCCGTGTTGTTCTCAGTGAGTCCTTTAAGGTGGGGCGTGGGATGGTACAGGACGCCTGGGTAAAGGGGTCAAGGCCACCCATTGTGTGGCTTCTCTGGTTCTCCCAGGCGCACCACCAGACACTGATAGCAAGTCAGTTTATGCTGTAAACAGAAGTCAATGGCTCAACAGCACTAAGTACCAACTCATGGCTCCAGGCTGGGGTGGGGGCTGGGGATAGGTGGGTGGGCTTGGGGGGTTGGATGTCTGGGAAAGGTCTCACCAGGCTAGCACCATTGTGGGTAGGGCTCTGTTCCAGAGTCTGCCACCCATGTCTTGGCTCTCTGCCCTGTTCAGTCTTTAGAAAAGGTGCTTCTCTCATGGTACAAGTCCAACTTTTCTTCCTCCCTCAGAAATAACGTTGGGTGTCTCTGGACAGTCGACCATAGTCTCATTCTACGTAAGGCTGATTAGCAAACTGAATCCACTGCCTGTCTTTAAAGGGGCTCTAGTGGGCCCAGCATGGTGAACACGGCTCAGGCAGGCCTTGTCCTTCTCCCCTTCACATTCCTGAGGCTAACCACAAAGATCTATCTGCTTTTTTGGACACTTCCTCCTCCCGAGGCTGACCACCAAGGTCCAGCTATCAAAATATTGAAGTCCAGCAAGCAAAGCCCCCTTTGGCTCACCTGATTAACAAGCCCAATTAAAGTTAAACACCTCTTCCTTACCTTTATTAAGTTGCCATTTGCCTTTGTCCTCCTGTCCCCCTCCCTTGTTCCCCTCCCCTTCTCCCTCATCTTCTACCTCCTGTCTTTGTTTCTTATTCCCTGCCCTTTGTCCCCTCTGGGACAAACAAATCTCCTTTGTGCTGGGAGCTCATCTTGGGGTGTCCTGAGCCGGTTCATTCTTCATGGTTCTTCGCTTCCTGGTTTGATGGATTCCCAGGTCCTAGGGGTTTTGGTGAGGATTTTCTTTTTTTTTTTTTATTTTATTTTTTTTTTTTTTATTTTCTATTTTTCGGAGCTGGGGACGGAACCCAGGGCCTTGTACTTGCTAGGCAAGCGCTCTACCACTGAGCTAAATCCCCAACCCCTCTTTTTTCTTTTCTTTTTCCCTGTTTTGTTTTAGTTGAGACAAGGTCTTACCAGATAGGCCAGGCTGGCTTCATACTCAGGATCCTCCTGCTTTTTGCCTCCAAATACTGGGATTATAGGTCTAGCCTACCACATTGGGATTTTATGGAGTCTTTCCTATGACCCCATTCTCTCTGTCACTCGATCCATGGTCCCACTCATCCCAGCCAGACACAGCTATCATAACACCAGTCTAAGGTCTGGAGGAAATCCACGGTCAAACAGGGTGCTGGTTCTCTTCCTGGGAAAGGCTCTTTTTTGTCCTGGCTTCCGGATAGCTACCCTCATTCTGTGACCTCGCATGGAGACCAAAGCAAACCTTCCTGGTGTCTTATGCTAATTCAGTTGTAAGACCCCATCTCCAGGTCAAAGGGTTAAAGGGTGTGTGTGTGTGTGTGTGTGTGTGTGTGTGTGTGTGTGTGTGTGTGTGTATGACATGCAGGTCAATGATTTATGTTGGATTTCCTCCTCATCTGCACTGAAGCTGGAATATGCCAGGGCTGGCCAGCAAATACCAGGGACTCTCCCGCATCTGCCTCCCCATCCATTGGCTTGCACTACCTGGGTTTTTACTGGGTGTCTAAACTCTGGTCATGGAGCATGACTTAAGCTATATCTCCAGACCCAGGGGTTAGACTCAGGATTCTGGGGTAAGAGGCAACCCAGCCCTTTGCGCTCTCTCTCTCTCTCTCTCTCTCTCTCTCTTTCTCAGATTTATTTATTATATATAAGTACATTGTACACTGTAACTGTCTTCAGACACATCAGAAGAGGACATCAGATCCCATTACAGATGGTTGTGAGCCACCATGTGGTTGCTGGGACTTGAACTCAGGACCTCTGGGAGAGCAGCCAGTGCTCTTAACCACTGAGCCATCTCTCCAGCAGTCCTTTGCACTCTTGTTGATGTGTTGAATCTTCCATCCAGTTATTCCATATTAGACCCCACAAAGAAAGTCCTGACAGTCTTTGAACGTCCAGGTCAAGAAAAAAAAAAAGACCACTGACTTTGTTCTCCTGTTTGCTAGAAGGACCATCTCATAACCATGGTCCTCTAAGCCAGTGGTTCTCAACCCTCCTAATGCTTCAAACCTTTAACACAGTCCCTCAGGTCGAGGTGACCTCCAACCATGAAATTATTTGCGTTGCTTGCGTCATAACTGTAATTTTGCTCAGTTATGACTCACAGCGGTGTAAGTATCTGCTGTGCGAGGTATCTGATAGGAGTCCTCTGTGAAAGGGCCCTTTGACCTCCCCAAAGGGATCATGACCCACAGGTTGAGAACTGCTGCTCTAAGCCATGGAGTCACAGACATACTCCCTCCATAAGGAGACGTGATTGCAGCAAGGACAGGTGTGGTGTTGGGGGCTTCCTGGCTCTAAGCTGGGCAGCAGAGGCCTTGCTCACACGGCCAGTCCATGAGTTGTGGCTGGTGAGGATCTTCGGCTCTTTCCTACTTCATGTGTTGATGAGGACGTGAAGGTATGGGGTGTGGTGGGGCAGGAAGCTGGGCCTGGAATCCAGGTCCTCTGACCCTGGCTGGAGAGGGACCATTTCATGGCCCTGGTGTCTTTCTCCCTTTTACTTAAGAACTCTGAAAAGCCAGAGTCCCCCGCACATTAACATGAAAGACCAGCCCTTCCCACCAAAGTTAAAAAACAGTTGCAAGTGTGTCATCTAGAGTGCTGTGTCCATTCTGTGGGGGAGAACAGTCCTGAAATGTGAGCCTAGGATCAAGGCTGTTGAAGGCCTTGTCCCCTTGGGTAGCTGTCGGTTTGGGTGTTAGCTTATTGGCAATTCTACTAATCCTCCTGGGGACCTATCGATGGCTTACTTCACCTGCCAATGTCATGAGGTGCACATGGTGTGGATTTCGTATAAAAGGATTGCTTGACACTCCAGCGCTGGCTCTCTCTCTCTCTCTCTCTCTCTCTCTCTCTCTCTCTCTCTCTCTCTCTCTCTCCCTCAAACCCAACCCCTTTCTGTCCTTCTCTGTGCCCCATCCTCTTTTCTACCCTCATGGCTCTGCTTCTGTCTGTCTGTCTGTCTGCCTGTCTACATGTCCACTCATCTGCCTCTACCCCTTTTCTCCAGGTCCTCACTTCTCTCCCTATCTGCAAAAACCTCCCTTTAAACTAGATCTGTTGCATGGCACAATTTT
Organism: Rattus norvegicus; assembly: GCF_021556685.1. Taxonomy (NCBI): domain Eukaryota; kingdom Metazoa; phylum Chordata; class Mammalia; order Rodentia; family Muridae; genus Rattus; species Rattus norvegicus. The sequence continues at coordinate 6,767,408 of NC_141545.1, forward strand.
GCAGGGGGTCACCTTGGCACAGGCCTGTCAGGTATCCCCTTGCCGCATTGTATTCCATAACAGGGAGCTCATAGTGAGAAGAACTGAAGTAAAAAGGGTGGAAGAGATGACTAGGGCTGCATCATTACCGTGACTGTCTCAGACCCCGGGGATTTTACTAAGGATGTCAAGCAAAGCACCAAAGCACACACACATGCATGCTTGCCTGATGCTTAAGGTCCTGTTCCCCAGTTGGTTCTTGATTTGTCAGTAAAGAAGGCTGAGGAGGGCCAATTGTTGGGCAGGAGACAAACGGGACTTCCGAATCCCAGGAGGAAAAGGCAGATTCGAGGAAGGAGAGGGAGGAGGTTTGTGCCATTCTTTGGAGGAAGAAGAACACAGCAACCATGTGAGGTCTCAGGGAGAGCTGGGGCCTGTGGCGTGGATGTTTGGCAGGGGCTAGGTGGGACAGGTGGAAAGATGGAGATAATAAATTGGTAAGGGAATGCCTTTCCAGGTGGGAGACAGCAGCACCCAGAAATTGTGCCAGCAAGGGAAGTTGTAAAAGAACGAACTGTGTCTATCTTTCATCCAAGGATTCAGGGAAGCTGGGAGGGGGATAGTAGCCCAGGTCACCTCCCAAAGCAAAAGGTGGCAGCTTAAAACTACAGGCCACATGCCCGTAATGCATTCACAGAAAACACACTTAACATTTTTAGGTCAGCAAAAGGTGAGGAGGCTGCACTGGGGCTGCATTCATGACTGATTGTCTGAAGGACAGAAAAGCCCACAAATCCGGTCAAAGACATCTTCCTTGTGAAAACACTCTCCTTTGATAAGTGCATTGAGGTAGAATGAAGCGTGAATCAGATTCAAGGCTTGGCCGCTGCTTCTTATTTTCAGGAAGCAGCATATAACCCGAGTACCTGTGGACAGGCAGGGGCTGAACAGAATTCTCAAAAGTCCCCGTGACTGTTTGCAGCCCCTGCACAACTGTGGCCAGAAGACCAAGATTCCAGACTGTGACAGTTCATCTCCATGTCTCCTGCACCTTGTGGGGACAGAGCCATGTGCCTGGGGCTGACAATGTGGAGAGTTCTGGACACATCACAGTGCTTGGCTTTATACCAAGATTTCTGCACAGCCCACAATGAGCTCAGACATGAGGGAGAGTGATGTAGAGGCTTGTGTGGGATCAAAAAGGAAGCAACGGGAAAATAGAGAGAACGGGGATGGGAAGGTGCTGGGTGTGATGGGGCATAAGGGGAACAGATGTGGAGAGGAAGCTAACAGGGCTTCACTTTTCCCTGTACCACCCTGTGCCCAGATAATTTGCCTCCTTCCTCAGCACTGACTTTGGGGGACCACATGGCAGGCCAATGCAATAGAACTAAAGCAAGAAGGTCTTCACTGTGGTTGAGGGCGTGCTTCTTCTTACATTCTTGCACTAGATCATTGTCCTAGGCCATGGGAATGGTGTCCCTCACCCTTACCTGCAAGATGTAGAGTAAAATCTTATTTCTGAGGTAACATTTTTCTTGCACTTTCCTTCCATCTTGGAAGGAAGCTCTTTAAGACATAGGGTGCCTACAAAAAGGGAAGGGAAACAACAGGATATTTAAGACAGTTTGTTTACAGAGAGGTAAAACATCAGGATGTCCTAAGGGCAAGTGGCACTCTCTATCCTGCAGGGAAGCACCTTAAGACAGGAAGTAGACAACTCATAATAGTTTCAGGAAGTTCCTGAAACTGTCCAGACTCACCAGGCCCCTTCCTTTCTGAGAATATATATAAGGCAATAAAGAGTTCAGAGAGTCACTTGTAGACCAGCTGGGCTCCCCGGAAGAGGTTCAGACCTGCTGAACCACTTGGAAAGAACACAAGTGTCACCTGTGTTGGGGAGGGCTTTGGTGATGCAACTCGGTGAAACATTTTTGCTTTTCTAAATAACCCCTCACGCCAAGTCCTGTAAGCAGCCCAGTAGAGCGCATTGGTATGCCAAGTTGGACTTTGGTGGTATCTGTTCGGTCTGTCATGGGTTCCCTCTCTGGAGTGAACAGACATTTGCTCATCTCTTCCCAGGAATCATTCCACAGAAAGTCATGTGGAGCAGAGCATCCCAGTGATCAACAGCTGAGCTGAGCAGAGTCATCGGTGACCTTCTGACCCAAGGAGGACAGTGAGTGTGGATTTAAGCCATTGAGTTTTGGAGGGTGTTTGTTGTACGTGTCAAATACCCTACCTTCCTGACCCTTTTTTTCTATCTTCTGAAATTGTGATTTCTTTTTAAACGAGGTCAGTGGGTTGCCATTCATGTAACCCAATCAAGTCAATTTTGTTACCCTATTGCCAGACACCTTATTTCCCAGACTTCCTCGCAGCTAGAGGTGACCGTGGATCTAATTAGGGCAGTAAGATGTAGAGTAAAATCTTATTTCTGAGGTAACATTTTTCTGATGGAACCAAAAGTCCAACCCCCCCCCCCAACTCATTTCCCCTTTCTTTTCTCTGGGGACACTGGAGTGATTATACGATGCTCAGACCTGCTGTAGCCATCCTGTCACCATGATCCAGAGTATCACAGATACTCTGGATAAAGGAAGGCTGAAAAGATGGGGATGTCTTATTTGTATTACTGAGTATTAGCATAAACCTTGGGACTACCTCCCTCTATTCCTCCAGTACAGAAACTATGACTGTCCTTAAACCACCAATACCCACACTTCTGTTGTGTGTGACAGTCAAATGCATTCTGGGGTGACAAGGGATGTGCTGAAGATGCAGAAGAACAGTGTCAGGGATGCGCTAGGAGAACGTGTCAGGGCACGGGGAGATGAATATTGTTTGGGGAGTCAGGAGCCTTCTGCTGAGAGGCAGTGTGGCCTTGAATTAGCCAACCCTCTCCTGGCTGCAATGCCCTCCAAGAGGAGAGCCACCTAACTAGATGTCTCCAAGAGTTTGGAGTTCTCTCATGAGCACAAAGGGAGGGCTCCAGGTACCCCAGTAAATATTCACAAATGGTTTTGAAAGTCATCGGATTATTTGTGAAAAGGGGAGACTGTGGTTGGTTGTTCTGTAGCCAGTGTTCTACTCTTCATGGAAATGGTGGGTTTTTCATTTCCATTTGGCTTTGTGTCCTCCTCTGTGCTACCTGCTCTGGGAACACACTGAGTGGACTCATGGGACTTCTCATTTATGGAAACCATTTGCATGTGCTCACGGTTAGGGAGCAGGTGCTGTGGGGTGGACATGCTGGCTAATGCCTTGTCATCCAAATGCCCAAGAAATGTCTGAGCCCTTGGGCAGGTTTGACAGCATTCTGGGGAGAGAATCCATGGGGGGGGGGGAAATGAGTCAGGTTATTTAGCTCCTGATTCAGCAGAAGAGAACCTTGGCGGGACCCCAGGACTCGTGTTATTTCAATTACCAACACCTCCTGCCCAGACCCCGCAAATCAAACTGCTGCTCCTGGCAGCCTCCCTGGACTGTGGTGCTTCTTCTTTTCTGCCTCATGCCCCTCCCCCACCCATCCTTCCCGGCTTCCCCCTCCCCCCGCCCCCTCCCCCATCCTCTCCACCCCACCTCCACCCCCGCACCCCTCCTGCTCAGTCAGTTGCTCTCAGTCCTACTGCTTGCTTGCCCCCCAAACTAGTTCTCTTTTGTTCTGCACAACTACTGCATTCTTTTCCTCCCACCTCTCTGGTCGCCCTCTCTTTCCTTGCTCGTATATTCTGAAAGGCTCTGTGCGCCTTCGCCTATTATCCTAGAAACCTACCCAGAGTTCAGTCACAACCGTCTTTTTTTTTTTTTTTTTCAAGTATCACAATGTTTATTGATAGATACAAGTATATAAAATCAGGGCATGAACATGACTTGATAAATTAAGTAGACTTAATTTCAATACTATAATAAGAGGGACCAATTCAAATTCTCACCATTTGTTTCACACCCACAAAAACCACTTCAAGGGCATTAATGATCTCTCAAACTGATCAGTTTTGTGCAAGTAAACCATGTTTCTTTTAAAAAGACTTGTGCACTTGCCCAGGCTCAAGGATATTAAAATCTAGCACATAAAGCCCATTACTAGAGGTAGAAATACAGGCAATATACTATTACGGCAACAACCATCAATTACAGTTAAGAATTTTTCTGTAACAACCAAATGGATAATCAAATATTGCAACAACTCAAGTATTACTGAGCAAAGTGCATCTCTACAGTATTCAGTGTTGCTATTCAGTTTTCTAACTTAAAACAGCCTATGGTAACTGGCAGCAAAGAAGGTCCTTGCAATAGTCAGTCACAACCGTCTTATGCAGTCACAGGCGAGTATTTTAATTGCCGACACTTGCTCCTCAAACTGAGGTTCACAGCATGTGCGCTTGGCCTACTTTTCTCAGAGTAGTCCGCACTTTAACCGTTAGCTGTGTTCTTGTACTGAGTGAGCAGCGCAGTGGCCTGAATGACAGCGGACCCCATAGGCCTGTGTTTGAATGTTTGGTCCCCAGTTGGTAGAACTGTTTGGGAAGGATCAGGAGGTGTGGCCTTTTGGAAGGAGGTATGTCACTGGGGGTGGGCTTTGAAGTTTCTGAAGCTCATGTCAGGTTTGGTCTCACCTCACTCCCCACCTCTGCTTGTTGCCTGTGGATTAGGATGTGAGCTTGTAGCTACTGCCTGCCTGCCACCATGCTTCCTACCATGATGATCATGGATTCAACCTCTGAAGTTGTAAGCAAGCCCCCAATTAGTGTCCTCCCTCCCCCCTTTCTCCCTCCCTCCTCCTCCTTCCCCTCTCTCTCTCTCTCTCTCTCTCTCTCTCTCTCTCTCTCTTTCTCTCTCTCTCGTGTTTCATCACAGCAACCGAACAGTAACTAAGACAAGTGGAATTCAGAAAGAAGGGCAAGTGCCAGGCACAACCAGGACGGAGCAGTGGAAGCCTGCTGAGCACCAGAACTGTGCTCACACAGACATAGCTCTTAGTACCACTGCTTCCAGGCTCGCAGACTCAGCCAGATGCAGATGGAAAATATCTGAAAAAAATTGTCCTGAACATAGACAGACTTTGATTTTTCTCATCACTTTTCTTGAAGAGCACAGTTTAGCGAGCACAGTCTAGGACTGTTTGTTTAGGGAGCACGGTCCAGTGACTGTGTAGGGAGCACTCTCATATCAGGCATTACAAGCAATCTAGAAATGACTCAAACTCTACACAGGTTATATGCAGGCACCATGCTATTCTATACAGCAGATTTGAGCATCTTCTGACTCTGTCATTGGTTACAATTTCTGAGCCCATGCCCTGTAGAAACAGAGGACCACCTGAGACACACTGTGCATTTGCCAAGGATAACTGGAAGAGGAAACAGATCTTGTCCTCATTTACTTGTCATGCGTGGAGTTTCGTGTGTGGTGTGGTGGCTTGTAACTGTAATCCCAGTTCATAGAGACCGGAATCTGTAATAAATAAATAAATTAATTAAACTTTAAAAAGTTAAAAAATCCCACTTTCAACTCCAATTACCTCCGATCTCAAAGTGAATGTGTTTCACCCCAACAGACTTCGCAGCAGACACAGACGCAGACGCAGACGCAGACGCAGATGCAGACGCAGACATCAAACCTTGATGGGACCAGCCAACAACCATTTCCTAACCAACAAACAAATGGGCCATCTCTTGAAGGTTCATGTCCAAGCTGTCTTAGTCTAGCGTAGTCGTAGCCTCTTTCTAGATTAAAAGCCTCCAACTCTCCCATTGCTGTGGTTCAAGTGTGAGAAACTTGGTCTTCAGTTTGGCAGTCTTGAGGAGTGATGGGAACTTCCAAGAGCTGGGAGCTAGTGGGTGGTCATCAGGGCTCTGCCCTGGGAGAGGATTAAGTAGCCCTCAAGGGAGGCACCCAGGTTTGTTATGAGAAGAGGTTTATTTTAAAGAGAAGGCAGATTCCTCCCTGGTTTCTTTAGCTTCCTGTCACCCTCTGACATCCCTCCCCCAAACACATTCTTCTGCCTTGAAGCCATTTGTCAGGGAGTGAAGGGGCCTTTCCAAAGCCACCTCATGCTGTTCACACTTTTGCCCTCTGAAAGTGTAAGCGAAGTAAACCTCTTCTTTACGTTACGCTATACAACTCAGTCGTTTTGTTGTTAAGCATGGCGAATGAACCAGTATCCCTTGTCAGTTACCTTTATGGCTTGCGCTTCCGGGCCCAGCAAGTTAAAAAACTTGGCTTTCATTTTTATGACTGTGTAGCTCTGGTGGGAGCGCTGCATTTTACTGCCAAAGAGTTCTGTAGGGAGTCACACTAACTAACAATTACCATCTATGGCAGCCTAAGACAAGCGTGTGAGTCCTGTGAAAGGTGGAAAAACCAAAACTCAACCCTCAACCGACCTAAACCCAATCAAAAAACAAGAGCTCAGTGACAGTTAACTCCATCAGACAGACCACACGATTCAGCCCCGAGGAGTTCCCAGTTAGGAATTGGTTTCAATGGAACCCAGCGAGTCTCTTCAGTGGTTTCAACTTGAGTGTGGCTTCTAGATGTATGTGGGGTGTGTCTGTGGTTTAGCATTTAGTTTACCAACTGTTAAGGATCAGAAGTCAGGATTTTTACAACAACAACCAAACCAAAACCAAAACTTGTTACTTCTTAATTATTTAGCACATGTACTACAAAAATCTAATTAATTTTGGCAGGGTCTGTGCCTGCTCAACTCTCATGATACAAAACCAGGGCTTCTCAGAAGAACCTCCCACCCCAGAATGTTAGCTAATCTCCCTTCCCAGTCATATCAAGACTACCTGGGAGACTTACACTCTAATTAGGGTTTCTATAGCACAACTTTGAACTTGGGGAATTACCCGCATCCCAATCATTATGCCCCAAATAAGAGTAACATCCAATGTTTTCCCTGTAATAACCCTTTCCTCCCACTTCAAGATGCTATTGCAATGTGCTTCTCTTGTTGAAGATTATTAATGTGCTTTGTATTTGGGAAGGGAACACCTGACAGAGTCTATTTTGATGTATTTCTCGCTCTGCTTCTAAACTATTCAAACCAATCTTGCTTCTGCCCCTATCTCTGCCTTTTGGTAAGTTTGTCTCTTGATATAAAATGCACAGCGTTTTGTGTGTTGTTGGTGTGATCAGACCCAGTGTCTTGAACAACAGCATTTCCTCTTACTGTTTCCAGAAATGATTTGCTCAGTTGCTGCCATGAGTGGGTAGCAGCACCAGGCACCTACATTGTGACGTTGGAACGTATTCCCTCTGTTCTTACAACTCAACTCTGAAGTGGGAATTTCTGATTTTTTTTTTTTTTTTGGAGGTTCAGTGATGTCCTGAGCTGTTTTTCTGGACGTTGACCTATGAGAGGATGTTTGGCTGAAACAGACACGTGAGAGGACACATTACGTTTGGAAACAGTAGCAGTAGAACCCAGCAGACACTGAGTGATGCTCTTGCGCTGGTTCATCTTGCAACAGTTCACTTGTGTCTTTGTAGAGAGAAGGGAGCGGAAGAGCTTCATGTGCTACTCTGGCTGCTTCTCGCTGCTCCCGCGGGATTGTCCTGACTTGGCAGAGCCTTGCAGGTTCTTCTGGATGGAGCCACTGCTACAGACTCGTGTTTGACGTTTTAGCCTGGGCTGCTGAAATCCTGACAATGAAGATTGAAATAGCCCCAAAGAACTACTTCCTGACAGGTCCACATCCTCCTTGTCCTAGTAACCATCTTTCTCCCCTTCCTTTGGTCAGTGGGCTAGAAGGGAAGCATTTAAGAACCCTTAGGTTTTGAAAAAAATCTAAACTTACACAAGTTATTTCTTTTTTCCTTCCCTCAAACATTTGATAATGGGCTGGAGAGATGGCTCAGTGGTTAAGAGCACTGGCTGCTCTTCCAGAGGTCCTGAGTTCAATTCCCAGCACCCACATGGTGGCTCACAACCATCTGTAATGGGATCAGATGCCCTCTTCTGAAGACAGCTACACTGTACTTACATATAATAAATAAATCTTAAAAAAAGCATTTGATAACAATTTGATTCTAAAACATCCTCTGTGGGTTGATATATTTGAATATCTGGTCTCCAGTTGGTAGTGCTGTTCTGGAAGGTTATGGACCATTTAAGAGGTGGAGTCTCAATGGGGGATGTTGGTCACTGGAGGAGGGCCTTGAGGTTGTATAGCATGACTCATCTTCCTGTTGGTCCTCTGCTTCCTGTTCCTCTAACGTGTAAGGAGGCCAAGAGTCCCTAGCTCTACTCTCCTGCTGACAGAGAGCCCTGTTGCCACACCTTCCCCTCCATGATGGACCCTACACGTTTAGACTATGAGCCAAAATAAATCCTTCTTTTCTTCCTTCTTTCCTTTTCTCTACCCCTCCTCTCCTTCCTTTAGCTATTTCTTGCCAGGTATCTGGTCATAGCAACAGAAACGCTAACAAGTGCACAGGCAGAAGTGTGAGCATAAGATAACTTCTCTCTGACTATAGAGAAACCATAGCAGAAGCTGCCTGCGGTGGATGCCTAGTGCCATGTTGTCTCTGGAATGTCTGTGGTAAGACTCCTATGTGCCGGGGCTGGGAGACGGTGGCCCCAATGACGGCAATGATTGGCTATTGTCACCATTAAGGTTGAGAGTCATCATCAATAGTTGGTTCTGGCTGAGGGCTGATGGATAGGTGTGGGGGGTGGTATTTGAGGATGTGTGTGTGAGGTGAGAGAGGATTGTAGTGTGTGGGTGTATGGGGAGCAATACATGTGCATGTGTTAGGAGAGAATGGGAGGGTTGGGTAGGAAGAGGTGTACATGGTGTGTGTATATGGATATTTCTGGGATCTATGTGCATGTATGTGTAGGGTCTGCTGGTGTGTGTGTACACGTGAGAGTGGGGGGTGCTGTGTGGGGGAAGTTGTGAGAGGTTGTGTGTAGGTGGAGGTTTATGGTGTGTGTTTGTGTTAGTGCGTGTTTGTGTTGGTGTGTAATTATATATGGTGTGTGTGTGTGTGTGTGTGTGTGAGAGAGAGAGAGAGAGAGAGAGAGAGAGAGAGAGAGAGAGAGAGAGAGAAAGAGAGAGAGTCTGGGGTTCTGTTCCCTTTCACATATTTCTTAGCCTGAACTTGCACACATGTTAAAGGTTCACAAGAGTGAGTCACTCCCTTATGTTTTGAATATATACTATAATATTTTTTAATAAACCTGCATGGGGTTGCTTCTTGCCTCAATGGTTTATTTTCCCAAATGAAAGATACACAACAGGCCTTCACATTTAATACGCCTTTAAGCAGCACAATGCTGGGCAGCTCCTCCCCTCCAGGTTGCTAGAATCTACCTCCCGCTGAGCAATCCCGAGTTACTACTGACTGATTTCTATGTTCTATCTTCGCTGCTCTAGACCCAGTCCTCTGGGCTATGTCCTGTGCTCCTCTCTCCTGTCCGCACCCCAGCCATGGTGTTTTTCCTTTTTCTTCTCTTGCTTCCTCGCTGCCCCAAGCCTGGGAGCCCTAAGTCCCGCCTCCATCTCTTCTCCCCAGCTATTGACTGCTGTCATTCTTATTTACCAATCAGAATTAAGTGGGGGCGGGTTTCCAGAAGCCGTGTACAGATTCTCTACGTGTAAACAGTTTTGGGGAACATAATTAGCATTAGAATACTAGTAGGTACACTAATACCTTCTTTTTTTCTTTCTTAAGCGGGACAAGTCAGGTAAACAAGAAAATAAAAATCACTTGGAGGTGACCACCCATGAGCATGCATGCGTCTTAACTATAACTTCCCAGCTGAAGCACTTCTTGCAAAGTGTTCTAGTTAGTTCTAACAAGCCTGCCAAACTGATTTCACTCCATGCCTCCTAGAGAAAAAAAGGCAGATGAATGTCCGTGTCCATTATGAGAGGCCAGCCTGCACTCTGTTTTAAACTGTAGTGTTGTCTCTCCACGACTTCCTGTCCAGAGACGTGTATGAAAATCTCAGAGGGGTTTTGTTGTTTTTGAGAGGTAGGGGTTTGAGACAAGGTCTCATGTAGCCCAGGTTGGCCTCAAGCTTGCTCTGTTGTATTGTTTCTGTCTCTAATGATCTGGTGCTAGAATTCCGAATGTCAGGCACTCACCACAGCTTGTAGCCGATTTTTTCTTGTTTCCCAGTGTTCTGAAGGGAGTTCTGGTGAGTAGTTAGCCCACAACAATGGCATCCCCAAACTTTATTTCAGTATGACAGGGAAAGGTCAAAACCCAAAACCTGCTCAATCTTGAATTATCAAAGTTGGATGAAAGAAAAGTTGTTCCAGGCCCAACATCTGGTGTTGTAGCCCCAAGGTCCTAGGCAGGATCTTAGGCTTGGAAGCGTCATAGCCCTTACCCTTCATGTAGTACCATTACAGCTCCCACGGCTTGAACTCAGTTAATTCCCACCATAAAAGTGGAAATAAATGTGTCAAAAGTTTCTGCATCAGAAGCAGTGTCCTGCTGTCATTCTGTCATTAGCAGGAACACCTTGTCTGCAACTCCAGGAGTCATCAGGACCTGCGAGTCTCTGGCCTGGGCATCAGGGACTGCAGGGGTCTCTGCTGTAGACCACCGCTGCTCTCAGCTAGCCTTTGGTAGGCAGGCGTAGCCGTGACCGAGGGCAAGTGCAGATATGGCTGAACTGTCTGTGGACAGACAGCAGTACATGGATCATGACTCCCAGTGCTGGTGAGAAGGGACCCAGAGGAGCAACTGGGGCTGTAAGAGCAATGAGGTCTGGGTAAGTTGGTCAGTGGCTGTGCTCTGGCTTAGCACAGGTGAGTGCAAAGGGTGAGGCTCTGGCTTCTAACTCCACACACAGGAACAATGAAAACTAGAGTGGTGGAGAGAGGTGGCGCAGTAGTTAGAGCCCTGGCTCCTCTTTCAGAGAGTCTGTCTCAGCACTCGGCGTGCACATGGCAGCTCACGACCAGCCACCCAACATCTCCAGGCCATGGGATGCCTTCTGGCCTCTGTGGGCACCTGCACTCACATGCAGTTATACATAATTAAAATACCCAGATCATAAAGATATCACAGTGCTTCTTTTTTTGGAGCGATTTGGCAATATGGTTTCAGGACAGCTACATACCGTTGTTTTAGTTGTCCATTTGGTGTTTCCCTGGGTGAATATTCTAAAGTCTATTTTCTTTAACCAATATTTAAATTGTTTCTATTCCTCCCACACTGTTATCAACAGAGCTCAATGAATATCCTTACATGTAGTTCTCTGGGGATTTAAGATGGTTCATTGTGTCCTTGGGGAAAATTCCGAGAAGGCAAGCAACCGTGGCGTCATATTTCAAAATGCTGACACAGTGTCAGACGAGCGTCTCACAAGGTGGGCTGGAGGACTGTAAGTCAGTGGCCTACACTTTCTTTCCACAGGTTAATTGAAATGCACACTTTCATAATCAAATATTTGCCCCATCTGAGATTCACTTTGGTGTAAAAATCCACCCCTTTCGATTTTCTAAATGACTGTTTTTCTCATACCATTTTGCTCAAGGGTTCACCTTTACCACGTGTCAAGTTCTCAAACACATGTGGACCTGTTTCTGGGTTTTGTACTGTCGAGCTTTCTGTTAATTACTGTGCACTGTCTGGACAGTTAAGCTTGCAGAGTGAGCTTTGATATTCAGTAAAACAAATACTTTGCTTCCTACTTATAGATACATATTCTTAAGTAAGAAATATAAAATCATTTTTTTCCATGCCAAAGATATCTCAAGATACTTCACACCGGATTTGTATTGGATTTACAATGCAATTTCATACTGGAAGAATTGACATTTTTGCAACATGAAATGAATATCTTAAAAAGAGAGTGTAGGCTTCCATGGATTCTTAGCATTTTGTGTCTTAGTAAAATTTTGTTGTCTTCATGTCAGTCACTCACATACGGTACGCCAGATCAAATTTGTGACTCTCCTGCCTCAGCCTTCTCAGTGGTAGGATAACAGGGCTTTACCACCACATCAGCTCGGAAATCTAATATTTTCTGATTATTGTGATTAATGGAGTCTTGCATCCCCAGTGTGGTGGTAAAAATGTAATATTAATTGGGGGCTTCTATCCTGCCAGTTCCCAGAAAAAAGACAAAACCTTTATATTTATGAGAAGTATTTAAAGCACCAGAGCTGGGCAGATATCTGCCCTCTAATCTAATAGTATCTACTTTCCTACCAGTAACCCTGAGTTATAACTCGCCATGTTCCACCCGGGCTGCTCTTACTCCAATTGGCCAGCCCGCATGGCCATGTTTTCATAATTCACCTACCCCATGGTGTTTTCTCTTCTTTTTACCTCTCTCTGTCCTCACCTAAGATTCCAAGTCTGGCAACTGAAACCCCGCCTACCTCTTGTCTGCCCAGCTATAGGCTGTAGGCATCTTTATTGACCAATCAAGGATGACCTTGGCAAGGTTACATAGCATCACTTGGTTTAAGTGAGGATCTCCCCATCCCTGACGCAACCAGGACCAGCATTTAGCTTACAATACAAAGTAACAGCCAGGACCAGCAGTTAGCATTTTAATACAAAGTAACAGACCTGAGCCCCAACACCCAATTGCAGCTTTCTGGCTTGCTACATTGCTCTCTGTCTCAATTTCTCCACTTGCAATTTAGACCTGAGCATTGATACTAACTGGAGGGCTTTGATTCACCCCTCTCCCTCTTGTATCTGTCCCAGTTCTAAAGAGAGCATCTAAGGCTTTCAGACTAGAACAATAGTCCCCCAGGAACTTAAATCCCCCCAGGAATCTCCTTTTGAAGGAAAGGTAAGGTGGGAGCCTAGTCCCAGCCAGAAGAGGAACCTGCCTCCCAAGAAGAGATTCAACGTGTTTCCTGATACTGAATAAAGTTCCCTCTCCTTCCTTGCCATCACTTGTGGCATTAATTGGCAGATTGAGGATGGGGGCAGAGCTGCCACGCTCCCGGCTGTGACTCTGCCTGTCCAGACAATGTCCTTGCTCTCTGTCGTTCTGTGGTATACATTACCAGGCCTCCCGAGGAAACACGGACCAACCAAAGCTCTTCAGCCACCGGTAATCAAAATAGGGGCTTGATTCTAGGTGGCTTCGGGTTAGCTTTGCTGGGCAAGGTAAAGTGTCCCGTGCCTCTGCCAGCACGGAACAAGAGCTGAGGCTGGGGGCTTGAAGCAGTTCTGACTTCTCAATGGGCTCCAGGCCAAGATAGTGCCGATGTGTCTCATGGGAAGCTCCAAGACCCCTTTCTGGGTACACCCTTCCAAGTTCCATAGGAATTAAAGATGCTGAGTCCAGAAAGACCTTCTCTGCTCCTCCAGGAGCCACAAAGCTCTGGAGGCTCAGAGTGACAGACAGAACAATTTCTAGGGAGTTAGGTTTGGCTTCCATTGTGATTTCCATCTCAGTCATTAAAACCCAAGCTTTAAAAAGAAAAGGCCCTATGAATTGTGTTTTAATAACCCTCACCAGCTACAGGGTGATTTGCGATGGAAAGTTTTTGTTTAAATATTAAACGTTAATGGTTCTGTTCTGCTCTTGAGAACCCAAGGCAGACAGTTGGAAATGGGCTCTGCCCTGAGGTCTAAGTTGATGACTAAGGTGACCTTTGAGAAATGGCACTGAGTCAGGATTGGCTGCACCCCACCCTCTGCACATGGTTCCCACTGGGTCCTAGGCTGTACCATCTCCTAGCAGCTAGGGACTTAATTATTTTGAATGGAGCTTTTGAAAAATTGTTTGCCCCAAATGGCTGATGGATCGGTTAGAACCTGTGATCAATCACTTCTTTGGATACCACAGCACTACCCCAAGGCTCAGAGGCGTCATATTTCAAAATGCTGACACAGTGTCAGACGAGCGTCTCACAAGGTGGGCTGGAGGACTGTAAGTCAGTGGCCTACACTTTCTTTCCACAGGTTAATTGAAATGCACACTTTCATAATCAGATATGAATTCCCCCACTCCCACCCCTTCTCAGTAGCTTCTGTCTAGCATTGAGCTAACATTTGTATACGTTATTCTATTTAAAGTCTTTACAGTACCTTGATGTCTGTGGCGTAAAATCCTGGTTTTAAATATGAGGGGTCCAGGTTTAGAGATACTGGCTTTCAAAGGACAGCTTGTAGTGCAAGTTTGTAAACCAGTTTTCTGTTTCCAAATAGTAAGTCCTGTCTAATGCCTTGCTCAGCCAACTAAATCAGGATTCCATGGCTGACAGAGCCTCTGGAGATGATGAGTTGGAAAACCTGCATTTTTTTTTTTTGAGTGAGTGGTGTGCTAAGGTGATCTCAGAGTGTGGGTCACTGGGGTGGTGACACAGGATGACATTGTGCTTTGACCAAGTCCTGGTGCCTTATGAGTGCCTCATGAGACGTCATGGACGTCTCTGTAGTGAAGGAAACGGCTCTCACATGGAAGGACCTCAGTGACAGTTTATTCTAGAGTTTGATGTGAGTGACTACAGATTTCGTGTTCCAAGTTGTGAAGTCTTTAAAGTCCTTCTAGTAAAAGGACAGAGGAAGTCAATAACCAAGACACATTGATGGAAATACTAAGTAGGCGGGCTATAAAGCAAGAGGGGAAACCTCTGGTATAGGCCTGTAAGATGATACTCTGGGCCTTTTGATTGGTGGGGCCTGGTGTCTGTCCATTCCAAGGGATTTGCCTAATGCTCACAAAGATGGTAGGTCAGGCACAGAGGAGGGAAATAAATGGCCATTAAGAGGTATCCTGAGACACTTGGGCTCTGGACTTGTAACATTCTCACCTGTTTGCACTCACTGAAGTTCTGCGAGTCAATCAAGCCTGCAGAAGGCTCAGTGGCAGGTTCGGGTTCTTTTCTGGAACTTTTTTTTTTTTTTTGGTTCTTTTTTTCGGAGCTGGGGACCGAACCCAGGGCCTTGCGCTTGCTAGGTAAGCGCTCTACCACTGAGCTAAATCCCCAGCCCCCTTTTCTGGAACTTTTGTTTACCTCACAATAACCTTTACTAAGTTCTCCTCCTCCTCCTTTTCCTCCTTTTCCTCCTCCTCCTCCTTTTCCTATTCCTCCTCCTCCTCCTCCTCCTCCTCCTCCTCCCCCTTTTCCTCCTCCTCCTTCTCCTTCTCCTCCTCTATCATCATCATCATCATCACCACCACCACCACCATCATCATCATCATCATCATATCAAAGGAGGAAAGATTTATTTTGGCTCATGGCTTCAGTCTCTGATGCAATGGCCCCATCGCTATGGGCCTGTGGTGATACAGAAGGTCAAGGGTGAGCCAAGGCAGAGCTGCCCGCCCCATGGTAGATAGGAAGTGGAAACAGGAGGAGACAGGAAGGAGCCAGGATAAGATTCCTTTCAAAGGTGCACCTCCAGTGACCTGCTTGCCTTTGAGAGCTTTGCCACCATCCCATGGTCCGTTCATATTCAGTTAGTTAATTGTGAGTCTATGTGTCTTACTTAGGGTTTCCATTGCTGTGAAGAGACACCATGACCAAGGCAACTCTTATAAGGACAACATTTCACTGGGGCTGGCTTACAGTTTCAAAGGTCCAGTCCATTATCATCATGGCAGGAAAGCATGGCAGCATCCAGGCAGACATGGTGCTGGCAGAGCCAAGAATTCTACACCTTGATCTGAAGGAAGCTGGGAGAAGATGGTCTTCTGCCAGCAGCTAGGAGGAGGGCCTCTTCCACACTGGTTGGAGCTTGAGATTAGAAGGGGATTTCAAAGCCCACTCACACATTGACATGCTTCCTCCAACAAGGCCACACCCCTCCAACAAGACCACACCCCTCCAACAAGGCCACACCCTCCAACAAGGCCACACCCTTCCAACAAGGCCACACCCCCTCCAACCCTCCAGTACTGCCACTCCCATGGGCCGAGCATTCAAACACATGAGTCAGTGGGGGGCCATTCCCATTCAAACCACCACACCATGGATGTCAGAGGAAATCTCAGGAGAGTTGGTTCTCTCTTTTCCACCATGTGAATCTTGGGGGATTGAACTCATGTCATCAGGCGTGGAAGCAAGTGCTTCATGGTGTTTGAGCCAGGATTTCTCACTGACCTTGGAGCTCATCGGTTGGCTAAACTGATCAGTCAGTGTTGCCCAGGGATCCTCCTAACTGTGTTTCTCTGGCACTGGGATTACATCCTGCCATGTATGGTTTTTATGTAGGTGCTGGGGATTAAACTCAGGTTCTCTTGCTTGTATCACAAGCACTTAGATGACTGGATCATCCCCTCAGCCCCCATTTATATTTAAATCTCTCTACTTATGTTTTAATGCTACCTGATTTCGGGATTGACACACCCCTCTGCTGACACAGAGGACACAGAACATCAGTAGAGAAAAAGAATGCACAGTTGAAAGCTAGAGATGCTAACTAGAAAGGTAGAGTCCAAACACTTCTCCAGCTCTCTGTGTCTCTCTGTCTCTCTCTGTGTCTCTGTGTCTGTCTGTCTCTCTCTGTGTCTCTCTGTGTCTCTGTCTCTCTCTGTGTCTCTTTCTCTGTGTCTCTGTGTCTGTCTGTATCTGTCTGTTTGTCTCTCTGCCTGTCTGTATCTCTGTGCCTGTCTGTCTGTCTCTCTCTCTGCCTCTCTCTGTATCTCTGTGCCTGTCTGTCTGTCTGTCTCTCTCTCTGCCTCTCTCTGTGTCTCTGTGCCTGTCTGTCTGTCTGTCTGTCTGTCTCTCTCCCTCTTTCTCTCTCTGAATGCTGCTTGCATAAGGGACCAGGTCTTGAAGTCATAAAACATTTTGGGGGACACTCCATTTCTAAGCCCCATGATGTCATTTATTCATCTGTTAGACCACTGGACCAAACTAACATGAAATAGGTGCTTGTGAGTAATGGCCAAGGAGCAGATGGTGCTGGCAGGTGTGGTTCCTGGTAGATGTTTGCCTTCAGGCTCATCATGGTGCCTTCTCAGTGTGTCCTCATATAGGAATAGGCTTGCTTTGAGATTTAAAAAAATAAGGATATTAATCCTGCTCTTGACAAATTTCTCTCAGTACTCAATCATCTCCCAAGGGTCCCATGCTGAAACCTGTACTCTGTGGGTGTCATAGTTAGCTTCATTTTCAGCTTGACACACCTGGGAAAAGTGAATTCTCCATTGGTGAACGGCCTCAGTCAGATTGACCTGTGACCTTGTCTATGGGGAATTTCCTGATTTCTTTTTTTTTTCTTTTTTTTTTCTTTTTTCTTTTTTCTTTTTTTTCTTTTGGAGCTGGGGACCGAACCCAGGGCCTTGCACTTCCTAGGCAAGCGCTCTACCACTGAGCTAAATCCCCAACCCCAATTTCCTGATTTCTAATTGATGTAGGAGGGTTCAGCCTACTGTGGGCAGTGCCATTCCTAGGCTGGTGGTCCTGAGCTGTCTAAGAAAGGTAGCTGAGCAGACCAATAAATGGCATTCCTCCAGGTTCCTCCTTCCATTCCTACTGTCTCAGAACTCAATTATCGATATTCAAATTGATCCTGGCATGTGTTCCTCGTTACCCGACCCAATGCGCTGGGCTCCTGAATAAAAGACACACACACACACACACACACACACACACACACACACACACACACACTCGCTCACAGCTTTTAGACCTTAAACAGCTCAATGGTTGGGACACTACCATGTTGCTGACGTACCCTTCTCTGATATTCCTGAGTTACTATTTACTAAACCTATTTCCAATCTTTGCTGCCCTGGACCCAGACCTGCAGCCCCTGAATTCTCTGGCACCTACATGATGAAGTTCTCTCTGTCTTCTGCACTGCCTCAGGCCTGGTGTCTCCCTTCCCCAACATGGTGGCTGTCTCTCCTCTTGCTTGTTCCTTAGTCCCTTGTGGAGGAATTCTGAAAGTCCCACCTCTGTCACCCTGCCCAGCCATTGACTGCTGGCAACTTTATTTGTCAATCAAAACCAACTGAGGGCAGGGTTCCTCAGTGTCTTACCTGTGGATGTGCGAATTCTTGTGCAATTTAGCCAATTAACATAATCCAAGCAGCTTTAGACTGAACCCACAACATCCTACCTCCATGTTCCTACCTTGACTTTTCTCAGTGATGAACGGTGACATGGAATTATACGCCAATAAACCCTTTTCTCCCTCAAGTTGGTTCTGGTCAGTGTTTTATCAGTGACAGGAAGCAGCTAGAGCAGGGAGGGAAGATGGGATTTCGACACATATAATGGGGCACAAATGGTCCAGATGGGACCCAGAGTGGATTGGATTCAAAGTCCTGTGCTGTCCATTTTTCCATTCAAACCCCTCTAACCACGGTAGGGGTGGCTCCAAGCTGGCATTGCCAAGAGCATGCTCAAGGTTTAGGAACCTGAGTGGCACCTCCAAGAGGAATCTGTGTACTAATTTCACACGGTCAGTACCTCCGTGGTGGGTCAATCCTGATAACGGCATCGTTCCTGGCAAACGTCTATGTGGAGAAAGGGAAGACATTCGTGGCTCCTTCCACATCCTAAAGTCAACCAAAGAGAGTTGTCAGAGGATGCCAGCGACTCTTCCTTTTCTTCCCACCTCACATTTGGGTCTCCAGGCAAGTCTGTGGACTCCATGCTGGCCTAAGTTTTCCACATGACTGACAGCTTCCATGTAGAGGAGCCCCTTCCCATACCTCCCCATGAGGTACTCTCTTTCCTCTCTGGCTGCCCCACACTCCTTTCTAAGTTCCTGCTGTACCTGTCCTCCTGTCTTGAACTCCTCAGAGCTCCTGCATTTACTATTTGACATTTCTACACAGCTTTCAGCAGCTGTGACAAAATGACTGGGGTGCGCGTTGGAATCAACTTAGAGAGAAAAGGTTGTTTGTCTGTCTTTGTTTTTGTCTCAGCCCCAGTGTTCCCTCTGAGAGCGTGCCCAATGACTTAACTCCTTTAGGCTCTACCTTCTAAAGGCCCCATCACCTCCAGTCCCATTAGCCAGGGACAGATCTTTAGCACATGGCCCCTGTGGACCATTTAAGATGCTAGCCACGGCACACATGTTTGAGATAGCCTTCTCCAGATGTTTGCATGGCTCCGTCATGGCCTTGTGTAGATCCCTGCCCAAGGCGCTTCCTCACCACCCAGCAGTCTCTGCTGGCGGCCTGCTGTAGTCTTCTAGTTGCTTTGCACATTCACTGACGAACTATCTCCCTCTACACGAGTGAACACACTAAGAGTGGGGCTTTATTCACTACCAGGTTCCTAGTGCTTAACGGATTGTTGCAAGGAGACAAATAGTTGATTAAAAAGCAGTAGGTGTCCGTAGGAAGCCGGTGAGGCGATGTCGTTGTCACAGAAGCTGTGTAAGAAGGCGGGACATCCATCCATACTGGATGCCCATGGGAGGGCACGGATGGAGAAGGGGCACAGAGTTTGGGTGCAAGGTCAGTGGGGGTGGGGAGACAAAGCAGTGACTTTCGGTGGGGATCTCCTTCCCAGTTTACTGGCCCTAGAGAAACTCATGTGCAAGATTGTTCATTGTGACGGGGCAGGTTAGCCCGATATTAAACAGACATCATTAATGTAATGATGGAATAAATTTGATTTGTATTACATAATATGATGTAACCATCTGAAAAGAAAGACAATCTACAGGATTTTCTGCAAAGATATGTGGACATGTTAAACAGAAGAATAGTAAGTCAACCATGCAACCCAGGTTTGACTACTGGTGTGGGGATGTTAAAATTTGACTGAGTGTGGCAGGGCGCATCTTTAATTCCAGCACCCAGGAGGCAGAGACAGGTAGAACTCTATAAGTTTGAGGCCATCCTGGTCCACATAGGGAGTTCCAGGTCAGCCAGGGATATATAGTGAGATCCTGGTTTGTTTGTTTTTTTTTTTAAATAGTTGGAGTCTAGTATTTTTTGTTTTTGTTTTTAATTTTTCTTAGTACATATATGTATATATTGTAAATATAATTTAATTATAAACATAAATAAAACCATAAATTTATTTCCTAAATTGGATCTATGGGGTACCTGGGCAATTTGCACATCTGCCTTGTTATGGTTGCTTCTGAAATGGTAGGGTAATGGGGACTAATTAATTAATTAGTTAATTAATTAATCGCTATCAATTTTGAAATAGTTACGGCAGGAACAATGGGTAGGTTAACTTTACATGAACTTGCATGAATAGATGAGGAGGTGACTGAGGGGTACCAGCTGCAAGTGGCCTGAGGAGAGACTCAAAGCCCAGCACCCTCGCTACTTCTGTTTGTTTCAGAGCCTCAAGCAAGCACCATACACTTGGCTCTCTGGGGTCACAGCTGTTGTGGGACTTCTGTGGTGTGTGCAGAGCTCCAACTCAAGCAGGACACCAACATTTACTCTGCTTAATACTTGTCATTCTAAGGCTCCCGGGACCTGTAGGGTTAGCTCTGGTGAAAGCACATAGCACTAATGTGGCTCTGGGCTTCCTGAGCTGCGCTGACTGCTAAAAGCAGTGTGCACCACTTGGCTTGCCCCGTACATGCTTCATGGCATCATAAAAATCCACTTTTATTGAGTTGGCGAGCGCCAACGTCAAAAGGAAATCGACTTTCTTGGAAAGTGGAGACTGGTATCCGACCCCGTGAGTTATATTTTTAAAAACAGAATGCTACAATAATGAGAAGTGGCAATCGCTCTTCCTTTCTTAGTGTGTTAAAGGATCAAAACCGAGGTCACCCCCAGGCTGGAGAAATGGCTCAGCCATGAGGAGCACCTGATGCTCTTGCACGGGACCCAGTTTGGTTTCTAGCGCACACAGAGGCTCTCAACCATCTATTGTTACAATTCCAGGGGACCCAGCATCCTTCTCTGGCCTCCATAGGCGCTGCATGCGTGCTGTGCACATATATACGTGCACACAAACCTGGGTGTGTAGAGACTCAGTGGAATCCACTCCTTCCCTAGTCAAAGCTCTTAGGAGGGGGGTTCATATTGACTGTTCCTCTTCAATCCTTGCTGTTTCCCCAGAACCTGCAGAATGACTGTCTTCTCTCCTCTCACTGCCCCTCCGTCTCCACCTCTCACATGCCAAGAAGCTGTTTCTTGTGTTCCTGGAGCCTCCCCTGACCTCTGGTATGGCCACCTCCCTGCACATCACACCAGTGTCCCAAACACTCACACACTGCCCTTTCCTTCTCAGCACATTCTTTCTGCCTGGTCTATCTTTTGCACCCATTTTCCCGATGCCCTGTGTGACCTCCCACAACTGTCTAAGCTGTAACTTCATTTGATAACATTCCTTATGGTGTCTGAGAGTAACCAAGCTCACGTTCAGAATGCAGCAGTAAAAAGGATGTCATGTGGCTATGGGCTATTTTGAGTTGGGAGCAACTGAAAAGAGCCACACGAGGGAACTGTCTACCCTCCTCACTGATGCACAAAGGTAGAGTATAAACTCCCCATGCTAGTGTCCCCTTTCTTCTTCTCCACGCCAGCAACAGGGACAGAAAACTGGCACCAGTTGGAGGTCATGTGCCACTTCTGCTGGTGTCTTTTGCACATTTAGCCTCCTGTGATACACCACCCCAGAAGCCACCTCGGCAGTTGTATTAGCCTGCTTTCTGCTGCTGGGGTAAAATACCATCCTCGACGTAACATATAGGAGAGAGAGAGTTGAAGGTGGAAACCTGAACTGGAAAAGATGCTACAACAACAACAACAACAACAACAACAACAACAACAGCAACAACAACAACAAGAAGGCAGAACTTCGTAGATCAGACTGAACAACACTTGGCAATACAGCCATAGGGAACACTAGAACTAAAGGTACGGGGTGTTATAGGTCACGATAAGCAACAGAGAGGAAAATGAAGGTTGGAGGCGGGAGCTGGAGAAGCAGTAGAACAAATAGTGAGACAGCTCACAGATCAGACTGAGCAGCAGAGAGAGAGAGAGAGAGAGAGAGAGAGAGAGAGAGAGAGAGAGAGAGAGAGAGAGAGAGAGAGTATTGAGGATTGGAAGCAAGACTTGGAGGAGAATCTTTTAAAATTAATCAAAATAAAATAGATGTCAGAATATCAGAATTACAATATAAATAATGTTAAAATGTGGAAGCAGAACCTTGAACAGAGAATACAGGAACTTAAGGAACAGGAGAAGCGACAAAAGGGGAGAGGAGACTGAGAGGGGAAGGCCTGGAATGGAAACCTGGGGTCCATGACCTAAACTGATGAGTGAGTGTGAAAGCAGAGAGTGAGCTGGAAACGAGAGTCTTTAAACTCTAAAAACTGTCTCCAGTGACATAACACCCTTCAGCAAGGTCACAGCGTCTAAATATCCCCAAACAGTGCCACCAACTGGGGGGGACCAAGTGTTCAAATTCATGAATGTATGGGGGTAATTATCGTTCAACCTACCCCAGTCAGGTTGATTCCCAACCCCCACTCACTGAATGTAAGACCCTTTGTCGTGGTGGTCTGGATTCAAACTGGCCGTCTCTCTGATGTATGTATGTGAGTATGTGAATGTGTGTGTGAGTGTGTGTGTGTGTGTGTGAGTGTGTGATGTGTGTGAGTGTGTATATGTGTGAGTGTGTGTGAGTGTATGAGTGTGTGTATGAGTATGTGTGAGTGAGTGTATGAGTGTGTATAAGTGTGTGTGAGTGTGTGTGAGTGTGTAATAAGCTCCTCTCTAGCTGAGGGTCTCCATGCCTGCATGCCATGCCTGGTGGTATGTGTTCGTCACATAAAGGAATGGTTCACAGTTGTTTTTTTTCTTTTTTTTTTCTTTTATTCGGAGCTGGGGACTGAACCCAGGGCCTTGTGTTTGCTAGGCAAGCGCTCTACCACTGAGCTAAATCCCCAACCCCTGGTTCACAGTTTTTTTGTTTGTTTGTGTGTGTTTTTTTTTGTTTGTTTGTTTGTTTGGTTGTTTTTTTTTTTTTTTTTTTTTTTTTGTGACCTATCACTTGGGTGATAGAAACATTGTTGAGGTGTTCTGGGAACTCCTCCAGTTACTGCTGTGTCTCTTTTTCCAGGTCTCTGCCCCAAGAGTTTTAAATCCTGCTCCTGACTGTGTCTGACTCGTTCTTCCTATGTATACAACCCACTTCCTGTCTGTAATGGTGTTTGTGAGTTTCTAAGGCGAGGTGACCCTTGGGAGATGATAGAAACTCGAGGCTTATAAACACTTCCAGAAAGCCACCGGATGATGAATGCTGTCATGTACCAGTGATGTGGATGGGTGAGTTGGAGCCATTAAACTCTCTTCTGGATTGCTAACTGCTTTATTTGTCAAATTAAAGGAGTGCTAAAGTCACCCCAAGGGGAGAGACTTGCTTTTGTGAGTGATTTCTTATGAAGAATAACAAATAGACAGGAAACCAGCATCCTAGCTAAGGGGTGGGTGGGATGGGGTGGGTCTGTCGTCCTTGCTCCCAACGCCACTTTCGGTGCATACGACCACACGCCTGCAACAGGAAGAGACGTGCAGGGTGCTGTGCTCTGCTGTCTGCTCTGAGAATCTTCTCAGTGATGCTCTGAGGATGCAGCCCCTCATTTTCTTCAGGGTGGATATCTAGTGCTGTCGGGCCTTTGGCCTGCCCCACGACAGGCGCCTGATGGATCACAATTAATTAGCTAGCTCATTTAATGGCCGGCGGCTGAGGCAATGCCAAATGCCAATTAGCTTGGCTTAAAGATGCACAGCTTCCCGGCAGGCAGGACAAATGAAAATATATGACAAGGGCTAAAACACGACAGGAGGGGTCTCGGGGAGCAAGGGTCCTGAGTGACAACTGGCCTCAGTGAGACAGACACTGTTGAACTGCCTGGATTGTATCCGATAATCTCATCTAATGTATCCTGTACACCCGCAGTCATTCTGTCAGTTCTGTCCCTTTAAAGAGCCCTGCCTAATGTTGACAGGGCTGTGTTTTCATTTCTCTGCTTTAAAATTTATAGTTTGATGGACACACACACACACACACACACACACACACACACTCCTATATGTGTTTGTATAGTTTAATGACTAGTTTAGCGCACACATACACACACAATGCACACATACAATACTCACATATACACAATGCACACATACATACATATACATAATTCACAGACATATACACAATGCACACATACATATACACAAGCACACATACATACACAATTCACACACATATACACAATGCACACATACATACACATACATAATTCACAGACATATACACAATGCACACATGCATACACAATTCACACACATATACACAATGCACACATGTATATACACATACACAATTCACACACACACACACACACACACACACACACACACACACACACACACACACCAGGGATGGGGCTGTAACCCAGGATGACTCAGTTTGAAGTCAGTACTCAGAGTTGTGTAGCTGGGGGGAAAGGCAGTAGCTGGTTAGACACGTCTGCAAAGGAATGCGGTTTGCTCCCACCAGTGTGGGAGAAATAAAAATCACACTGACTTGGGTTATAAGTCTGTTGGGTGCATTTTGATTTGATTTGAGTTTGTTAAAATAACAGTGGCAGGCACTGAGTACAGAGTAACAGCCTTCTCCAAACATCAAGAGCTCAACTAGAATTTGTGTAGCAAGTGGAAAATGAATGGCTCACTTTTAGGCAGGAAGTGGAGGAGGAAATTGGTGAGCTCGTTTAAGCTAATTATGTAGGGAACAATCCACACCAAATGAAATGCATGTGTCATCCCTTAACTGAGATTAGCCATGTTTCGTGATTCCTCACTATCAACTTAAACACTGCTTCATAACCGTACTCTTCATGAACAAACAATGGGGTAAGACGGGATTTTATAGCAAGATGATTTCTCTGAAAACTGGATGGTGTTTTCGTTCCTTTTCGGTTGCTGTGGTAAAACACCAGGCTGAGTGAGGCAACCTATGGAAGAAGGACTTTATTTTGGCTGAGAGTTCTAGAGGGGGATGAATCTGTCGTGGAGGGGAGGTGTGGTGGCTCAGACAGGGCGCATGAAGTGGAGAGAACAAGCCTCCCAGTGAAGAGTTGTGTGTGCATGTGTGTGTGAGTGGTGTGAGTGCGTCTCAAACAAACAAACAAACAAACAAACAAACAAACCAAAAACAAAAACAAAAACAAAAAAACCCAAACCAAACAAAACCCAAACAAACAAAAATTAAAGATAAATTTAAAACATGAAACCAAAAAGTTCACATCCCCAAGAACATCCTAGCCCAAGTGCCTCTGGTTCTCAGGACATGCCCCTCTGTCTAATGCAGAGGATCTACATTGACCCCCCCACCCCAAGCCCCCATCCCCTGTAATCTCCCTGCCTGGTGTCAGGAATGCTTCACGATCCTACATTTCATCTCTCTCTGATCATGTGCTTTTGCTGCTCATGGTAGCCAGACTGCCTGCTTGGGACAGTGGATTAATAGAGGATTAAGCACACACATGCAAGCGGGGACAGATACCCTTTGGAGGTCTCATCGCCTCTACTGCTGTGCTGAATAAACTTCGTGCAGATTCCGAGTGTCGGGTTGTCCCAGACTGCAGGCCGATGTCTATGAAAGGCTCACCCTACAGCTGCTCTCCCTTTCTCAAAGCAGGGCAGGCTTTGGGCTGAGGGAAAGAGACGGGGCATTCTGATTAACAAGAGCGCAGGCTATGTGGGAACCTTGACTTGGATGCCTGATATGTGTGACAGTGAGAAGTCACCGAATATCTCTGTAGCTTGGCAAAATGTTTTTATTTACTTTTCTAGCTAAAAAGTAACGTAACGGTTGGGCATTCTGCCAGTGTGTATCTGTGCACCGAGCGTGTGCAGTGCCCACAGAGGACAGAAGAGGGCGCTGGCTCTTCTGGGTCTGGAGTTACAGATGGTTGCGAGCCACCATGTGAGTGCTGGGACTTGAAGCCATGGAGCCGATTCTCCGTGCCTTTTTACTATTTGGACATTGTAGGATAAAGTGGGGGAGAGCATGACGTCAGACATGTATATTTATACAAAAAAATGGAGGCGTAGGGATGTTGGTTGGTGGAGAATGAAAACAGAAAACTGTTGCCAAAAGAAAGACCTGGAGCTGGAGCACGTGGGAAACCCCTGACCTCTGAGAGACAAGGAGAGGTTGCGAATAGTAGGGGAAGGATGGGGGAACGTGGTGGGAAGGTGGGAGAACTTTGGGAATTTAGTTGAGAGGCTTCCCTACTAACCAATAAAATCTGCAAAACAGTGCTGATACAAAAAAAAAAATGTATGCTTTATAGCGACCTGTGAGTACACTGACCTAGAGAAAGTCAAACAGCCAAACACTCAGAGACATTTATAGTGTGAAATAGGAGGAAATAAAATAAGTGGAAAAAAGAGGATTAGTAGTGAAATGATCGAAGTTCAATTTCAGGGGGTTGGAGGTGTGGTCTGGTGGGGGAGTGCTTGCTGGACACATAGGTATCTCAGTTTGTGGAAGAGGAAAATAACCATGTTTTGCACAATCTGTACTTTGGGGGTGAATTAACAAATTCTGTTTTAATTTTCCTCCCTGTTAAACACTAGCGAGTGATGTTTTTCTCTCTTGGTTTCTGTGTGTCTGTCGCTCCTGGGGAAACTTGTACCTAATGTACCATTCTGTGGCTCCAAAGATTGCCTCTGATCATCTGGAAGATGTCAGTAGCCAGGGAGGAGGTGAAGACCCGATCAGCTCATTAGATAAACCCTAAGATGGGTTGGCTGCATTTAATTCCCAGGGGCCTCTCATTATATTTCTGTTTTGCTGTGGTGCAGTATTTACAGATAGGGAGGTTGTCGTCTCCAAATTTTGTCCTTTAATTTGAAGGGTTCAACAAAAACGATTTGCATCAGGATGATTAAAAATCCACTAATGGCTTTAAACTATTGGAAGTGTATCTAGTGTTTCTATATTGATAAAGAAACCTGACACATGCCTTTATCCCAACACTTGTTTGGCAAAGTTGGTGAGATTTCTGAGTTCAGGAGTAGCTTGGTCAACACAGTGAGTTCCAAGCCAGCCAGAGCTTCAGAGTGAGATCCTAGAGGAGGAGGGAGAGAGGAGGAGGGAGAGAGGAGGAGGGAGAGGAGGAGGGAGAGGAGGAGGAAGCAGTGTTGGCCGCAGCGTCAGTCTTGTACATGGTATTGTCATGGTTAAATTGGACGTGCTGACATTCCAAACAGATGTTTGACAACCGAGGGTAATTCTCTGTCTTGTGCAGCTCGAGGCTCGGGACACTCATTTCCCAGTGTCACTGATGGGGCCCTTGGCCACCACAATAGTGTGTACTTCACTACCTCTCGTCTTCTCTTGATAGAGGACCTCCTGCCCTTTGCAAAAACCATTCCCAAAGTATGCTTACGTATTTCTGAGAATTTTGCCGGAGTATTTCCAAATGAGCTTTCTCAGAATGCTTGCTCTGTTGCCTTTCTCTTTTGTGGTAAAGACTTAGAAGCAGCATGGGAGAGCATGAGGTTGATTTTTTCCTTAGGAGGCGTGTGGGTCGCAAGGCTGTTGTGTGCTCCACGCTTTTGGAGATGGCAGGGAACTCTCTCTACGTTCCTTGACCCCCCCCCCATGCCATCCACAAAGGATAAGGGATAGTCCAGAAGCAAACACCAAGGCGCTCAGATAGCTTTGCTGTTGATTCTGAGTCCGGACTGCGTGTCCAAATGGCATGTTTCTGGCATCTCGGTCCCTCTCAGTGTCCTGCTTAATCTTTGTGGACAGCTTGTCTGGTTTAGAATCACTTAGGAGACAGACCTCTGGACAGACCTGTTGGAGCACTTCTGGAGATGTTCAGCTGAGGTTGACGATGAAGAAAATGAACCGAACACCAGCGGGTCACCCTCTCTCTGCTTCCTGACTGTGATCACAGTGTGACCAATCACCCGGATCTCCCAGTTCAGGGCCTTTCCTGGTAGACGGACAACGTCCTGCAGATTGTGAGCTCAAATAAACCATTCCTTCCTCTTTTTTTTTTTTTTTTTTTTTTACTTCTTCCAGGTTTAAAATTTAATGGCTGTGCAGTCCTGGGTCCCGCATTCCCGCCGCTGTCGGGTCCACTGCTCTGGCGTCAGAGTTTTCTGCTCAAAGGCATGGATGTGCGAGAGCTCTTCGGCGAAGCACTCATTCACCAGCTGGTGTCTCTGGAGCAGTGGCTTTCCCTCGAATTTAGCAGACACCACCAGGAATCGGAAGCTGGTCGCGCAACGGTTCAGAGTCGTGTCCTCCACCTCCTCCTGCTCTGTCTCTAGGTCCTGCTGCAGCTTCCCGCGGAGGTAGTCAGCGCTGAGTTCCACGATCTATCGCAGCCGGGGACCACAGGCCAGCATGCACAGAACCTCGCCTCCGGTCCCGCAGCCTTGCTTTTTAACCAGTCCTTCCTTAAGCTGCTTAAGTTAGGTCACTTAAGGTTTTTTAAACCAGGTCACTGAGTCATGTCCTCGAAGGGGACCCTGGACATTTCCCTTTCTCACTTCCTTCCCAATTTCATGACCTGAACGGCCTTCTCTACCGCATACGGCCATGTTATATATGTCGCCACAAGCAATGACTGACTGGAAGCTTTGAAAGCAGGCGGCAGGAATAAACCTTTCTTCCTTTGCCAGCACCAAGTGCTTTGTCATAGTCCTGGGAAGCCAATTAACACAAGGACCCTTCTTTCGGTTTTCCAGGTCCCCCTGAAGCACCCTGGGTTCCGGGACAATGACCATCCCTCTTCCAATCAAACCGCACTGAACCCCAATTCAAGATTGAGTTGGTCTGAATAGAGTTTTAGTTCTTTGGCAACTGAGTTTTTGGCATGAAAACCGTTCCTTCTGTGCTGTGCAGTTCTCTCCTAAAGCAGTGTGTGAGCTTGTGTGTGTGACAGCATGAGGCTGTGGGAAGGGTTAGAAAGGTCACAAACAACAAATGCATGCAGGGGGAGACAGAGGCATGCACTGACTGGCGTGGAAACAACCGCCCCACCACATTAACTCTGAAGCTGCGGATACGCCTGGTGTCTGGTCAAAGCAGAGCGCGTCTCTCCCTTGCACAACAACATTGGATGTGGCTGGGTATCTATATCTTCAGGGCTTCCTGGAGGGTCAGAACGAGTACATAGCATGGCTAAGGAGGCCATCATGCTTGGGTTAGACTTCATAGTAAGCAGGCAAACAGGAACAGAAGAAAGGCAGAATACAAATCGTTGTTTTCTTACTTAATTATCAGTCATTTCTATTTACACATGCGTCTACTGCTGAACCCAGGAACCTTACCATCAGTTACAGAAAGCTCCCAGACAGGAGGAGCATGCCCCAGACCAAATACTTTAGGGTGATGACAATATACCGGCCATTTTGTCACCTGGCACAGGACACTCTGATAAGTACCAGGCTAATCCACCTTCGGTGCTGATAGAAACTTGATTTGGATTCCTGCCCTCCACTCTGGAGCCCAGGCTCCCAACTCAGCACGGCAGGTTCGTCTTTACAGAACCATTTGGTTTTCGCTGTGAGACCTTCTTCAGGTAAGCAGCCCGGTTTGCCAGGGCATGGGTAATCCTGTAATCTCAGTGCTCTGTCTGAATGGGGGTTGGGGGAAGCCCCTAGGAAACATTAATCAGGTGTGACTCTTGCAGATGAGAACGTTTCGAGGGCTACAGGGTAACGGAGGTAAAGCAACTGTCTAGTGTTTGCTGCATCACCAAGCCCAGGAGGATGGGTTGCCTAGCAACACCTAGTCACTCCAGACGGGTGCTAGGCAACAAGATACAATCTGTCGGGCTGCATTCAACTGGCATTTTCTCCTGGTTTTTAGGAGTCATGTAGGTATTTCAAAAGCATCTAATTATCTTCTATTTCATTCACTTCCCCATGTGCATTGGGAATTTTATCTATATCCCATCCATTCCCACCTCCCTCCTCCTGTGATGCTCAGTGCCCCGTCTCACAGGAAAGGACTCAGCCTCTGAGAAAGTGCTTCCACTCGAGGAAATGGCGGGATGAAAACGTGTTGTGTTTTTCACTTTTCATTACGTCATTGTGCTGCACTTGCCCTCCCCCTACACCCCTTCTCTCACTCAAATGGTTAGAGGCAAAGCAGAATCAAATGATGGGTGCCAGGAGAGCCAGGCTTCCTATCTTGTCAGGAGGGCAGCCCTGTTACCCCTTCCTTTGCTCCTGTTGAGGAGGGAGCTCGTGGGGCTGCAGGCTTACCTGACTTCTGTGGCAATGAACTCGATTGTCCCGACAGAGCTGATGGAGCGCTCTCTTTGCATTTACCCTTTTGTGTCTTTTTTAAATCCTAGGTTTTTATTTGCAGAGGACTGGGGAGCTATACAAGTCTGAGTATCTAAGATACACAGTTCCTCGGTGGCTCCAACTGTTACTTGTTGCCTCCCTGAAGGTGTATGAGACGTGGGCTCTGCTCACCGAGAAGACTCTAATCTAATTAGGAAACATGTAATGATTTTTAATTAGTGCTTCTGTTGTGGTTGTTGTTTTAAATCAGAGACAATGTGTACTCTAGAAGGATTTTGAAGGGAACATCTGTGGTTGGGCATCCTGCAGGGACCAACCTGGAAAATGTTGAAGAACAGAGGAGACCGTGCTCATCTGAACATCCCTGCAGCAGACTCCTGAGAACACAGCAGCTTTTTTCTCCCTCTGCCTGGTTTTCAGACGGCTGTGCAGAAACTGGAGACTCAGGTGAGGCCCGAGTGTGCTCTGACCTTCAGTGACAGTTGAACTCACCAGCCTGGAATGCACGGTCTCAGTGTAAGTCACCTCCTCATGCAGGCCCTGGCTGTGGTGCAAACGTCTACTCGTACAAAAACTGGGTGTCAAGTGACATTAAATATTAACCCTCTGTGGCTTTCCAGTACCCACGTAGGAAATGAGTGCTAAGCCAAAGGGCCTAAACATCAGACAGGAGGCACGAGGAAGAGTTAGGAGGATTCCGTCACGAGCAAAGCGAGTGCTCCCTTTTTATTTTTTTCTTTTCTTTTTTTCAGAGCTGGGGACTGAACCCAGGGCCTTGCGCTTCCTAGGCAAGCGCTCTACCACTGAGCTAAATCCCCAACCCCTAGAACAATCTTTTAAAAGCTTATTGTGCTGATAAGATTTGAATGCTCTACTACCTGGGTACCCTCTCCACCTCTCATACATGTACACACATGTGTGTCCTCTACAAACACACATACACACATTCACACACACACAAAACATGACATACAACATATACATACACATATATACACAGACCCATACAAAACACACATAAATACACACACATACACATATACATATATACACATACATATACACATTCACAGACCCATATATATACACATTCACATATAACACACACATACACAAACATATTTTTTTTTTTTTATTTTTTTTTATTAACTTGAGTATTTCTTATATACATTTCAAGTGTTATTCCCTTTCCCGGTTTCCGGACAAACATCACCCTCCCCCCTCCCCTTCCTTATGGGTGTTCCCCTCCCAAACCTCCCCCCATTGCCACCCTCCCCGCATAGTCTAGTTCACTGGGGGTTCAGTCTTAGCAGGACCCAGGGCTTCCCCTTCCACTGGTGCTCTTACTAGGATATTCATTGCTACCTATGAGGTCAGAGTCCATGGTCAGTCCATGTATAGTCTTTGGGTAGTGGCTTAGTCCCTGGAAGCTCTGGTTGCTTGACATTGTTGTACTTTTGGGGTCTCGAGCACTTTCAAGCTCTTCCAGTTCTTTCTCTGATTCCTTCAACGGGGGACCTATTCTCAGTTCAGTGGTTTGCTGCTGGCATTCGCCTCTGTATTTGCTGTATTCTGGCTGTGTCTCTCAGGAGCGATCAACATCCGGCTCCTGTCGGTCTGCACTTCTTTGCTTCATCCATCTTGTCTAATTGGGTGGCTGTATATGTATGGGCCACCTGTGGGGCAGGCTCTGAATGGGTGTTCCTTCAGTCTCTGTTTTAATCTTTGCCTCTCCCTTCCCTGCCAAGGGTATTCTTTTTCCTCATTTAAAGAAGGAGGGAAGCATTCACATTTTGATCATCCGTCTTGAGTTTCCTTTGTTCTAGGGATCTAGGGTAATTCAAGCATTTGGGCTAATAGCCACTTATCAATGAGTGCATACCATGTATGTCTTTCTGTGATTGGGTTAGCTCACTCAGGATGATATTTTCCAGTTCCAACCATTTGCCTACGAATTTCATAAACTCGTTGTTTTTGATAGCTGAGTAATATTCCATTGTGTAGATGTACCACATTTTCTGTATCCATTCCTCTGTTGAAGGGCATCTGGGTTCTTTCCAGTTTCTGGCTATTATAAATAAGGCCGCTATGAACATAGTGGAGCACGTGTCTCTTTTATATGTTGAGGCATCTTTTGGGTATATGCCCAAGAGAGGTATGGCTGGATCCTCAGGCAGTTCAATGTCCAATTTTCTGAGGAACCTCCAGACTGATTTCCAGAATGGTTTTACCAGTCTGCAATCCCACCAACAATGGAGGAGTGTTCCTCTTTCTCCACATCCTCGCCAGCGTCTGCTGTCACCTGAGTTTTTGATCTTAGCCATTCTCACTGGTGTGAGGTGAAATCTCAGGGTTGTTTTGATTTGCATTTCCCTTATGACTAAAGATGTTGAACATTTCTTTAGGTGTTTCTCAGCCATTCGGCATTCCTCAGCTGTGAATTCTTTGTTTAGCTCTGAACCCCATTTTTTAATAGGGTTATTTGTTTCCCTGCGGTCTAACTTCTTGAGTTCTTTGTATATTTTGGATATAAGGCCTCTATCCGTTGTAGGATTGGTAAAGATCTTTTCCCAATCTGTTGGTTGCCGTTTTGTCCTAACCACAGTGTCCTTTGCCTTACAGAAGCTTTGCAGTTTTATGAGATCCCATTTGTCGATTCTTGATCTTAGAGCATAAGCCATTGGTGTTTTGTTCAGGAAATTTTTTCCAGTGCCCATGTGTTCCAGATGCTTCCCTAGTTTTTCTTCTATTAGTTTGAGTGTGTCTGGTTTGATGTGGAGGTCCTTGATCCACTTGGACTTAAGCTTTGTACAGGGTGATAAGCATGGATCGATCTGCATTCTTCTACATGTTGCCCTCCAGTTGAACCAGCACCATTTGCTGAAAATGCTATCTTTTTTCCATTGGATGGTTTTGGCTCCTTTGTCAAAAATCAAGTGACCATAGGTGACATACACAAACATAAATACACACATATACATACATACAATATACACATGTGTACATACATATACACACATACAATACATATATATGCACACACATATACATACATATATACATATGCACATACATACAATATATGCACATGCACATATACATACATGTATACCACGCATACACACATAACACACATTCATACACATACACCATGGGTTTGTTTACCTACTAAATCACAGATCACCTGTAAATTAATCAGATAGGGTAATGACTTTTTTTTTTCCTTTTCTTTTTTTTCGGAGCTGGGGACCGAACCCAGGGCCTTGCGCTTGCTAGACAAGCGCTCTACCACTGAGCTAAATCCCCAATCCCGGGTAATGACTCTTAAGTATATATATATATATATATATATATATATATATATCATATTAAAATGTAAATACTCAAGTAGGAACTAATAGATTACAGCTACAGGTAACCATATTGGGAGTACTAAGGCTGCAGAGGATCTTTGATTAGAGTTAGAACTTGGACTATAGGGTCCATAAATTTCTCTTTACTTGCAGATAGTATAGACAATCAGGATATTTAAATTCAGCCCACCAAACTTGTTGATTTTCATTATTGGAAACCTCTCTTTGTTCCCTGGAAAATTCCCTATTGATACAAACTATTCTTTTGTTTCTCCCTAGTAGAGATCAGGTTTGAAGTAAGCCTTGACACAATGGCCCAGAAGTCCCCAGAGTCCTCCTCCCAGCTTTCTGAGGCCGCTCTATTTATTTGTATTTCCCTGTGAGGAAGTTAATGGGAGTGGCTGTACACACTGGGTCTGAGCACAGGCAAAGAGAAGCAAACCATTATTAATAGCAAAGTCCAATGTCCGCTCCAGGTAACTTTATTACATTGGATCTAACAGCCTCGTTAATGGTTTAGGAGAGGTGGCTGCTAACAGAACTTTAATTAAATTCCCGGTGGATATTAAATTGGAAGCGATTGTGAAATTTGGGGAAGACAGAAAGGCAACCTAAGGCTCTGTGATGAGTAATAAAAAACCAAACAAACAAACAGAATTCAACAGTAACAGGTGAAGAGAAATGCTGAGGTTTCTGACGCTGCCGTGTGTTGTATGCCAGGTGCATCTCGGGTATGTTAGAGATGGTCGAGTGCTATTTCCAGTATCATGACAAGTGGGTGTCTCTGTGAATCTCTGAAGATAGGCGATTGAGGCAGGGAGGTGGCCTGCGTCAGGTATGTCCTCGGCAAATAGTATTGGCTATTTTTTCTGCTGCTGTGATAAAATCCCACAGCCGAGGTGATTTGCAGAAGAAAAGAGTTTGTTTGGCTCATGCTTCCAGAGGATGTGTCTGTCGTGGCATGGTAGCAAGTGTCATGGAAGGAGCAGGAAGCAGAGAGCTTGCGCCTCAATCATAAGCACAAAGCAGAGAGAGTCAGCTGGAAGTCCTCCGGCAACATTCTTCCTCCCGAAAGGCTACAGACCTCCTGAAATATTGCCGCCTACTGGGGACCATGTGTTCAAACATCTGAGCTTGTGGGGGACATTCTCGTTCAAATCCCTGAATGTGTGGTCTAGACAGCTCCAGGTTCTCTTTGATCTGCCTTCTTTTGACATTTCTTTGCATCTAGAATTACAAAGAACTGATAAAAACAATACCTTTCTCTCTCTCTCTCTCTCTCTCTCTCTCTCTGTGTGTGTGTGTGTGTGTGTGTGTGTGTGTGTACGCACACCCGCACATGCGTGCCTAGGGATAAACTATATCAAGAAATTCCTTTCCTAGTGATAGGTTCCTGACCAGCGCTGATCCGAGGATGGGGCAGATTCGTCAGAAAGTGCTGCTCGCTGGGTGGGGGTCTCATCATCTCGCTTGCTAGCTGTCCCCAGGTTTTATAAGTGTACCGAGCATCCAGTTAATGTTCTAGAAAGAATTACTACCTACATTTCAATTATCCTGGTTTTTTTTTAATATTAGCTTTAACTTTGGATTCAGAAAGCATTTGGGTAGGGTTTTATAACAGAAATATTTTTAGTATAAATATTACAATATTTGAGGTATAAAGAGAGACCATTTAGAAGACCCTTTAGTGATGATAACACTCGAGGTTCCCTTCTCTTTGATTTTTTGAGGGGTGAAGAGCCCACAGGGACATGCATCTTATTACTTATTACAGTTAGTATCCTATGTAACAGACCAATAAGCTCATGCCTCCTGAATAACTGAGATTGTGTACGCTGTAGTGCATACACTCCTCTCTCTAGTGCTCGCAATACTCCCTCCCCCCGGTACCCGTTACTTCTGTGAGCTTACCGTGTTCAGAGCCCTTCATAGTAAGACCAGACGGTACTTATCTTTCCCAACCTGGTTCTCTATTCACTCTAACATCCCTCATGTTAATCCATATTTTCACAAAGGGCAAAATTGTGTTCTCTCTTTTTATTTTTATGTGTATGGGTGTTTTCCTGAATGTGTGGCACCACGTGGTGCAGTACCTGCAAAGGCCAGAAGAGGGCGTCAGATTCCTCTGGATCTGGAGTTACAGATGGTTATAATCTACCATGAGGGTGCTGGGAATTGAACCTTCGTCTCTGCAAAAGCCAGTGCTCTTAACCGCTGAGCTGTCTCCCCAGCTGCACAACTGCCTTTTTTTGAAGAGATGATCCCATGGTGTCTGCATTTTCTTTACCCTCCTGCTGATGGACTGTTATCTGGGCTGTTGTGGACATGTTTGAATAAATATGGGAGTTGAAACTACTCTTTGATGTACTGAGTTATTATCTTTGAGTGGGAATTGCTGGGTCACATGGGAATTTATCCTTATTCTTGGGGGCTGCACTGGTTTCCATAATGGCAGGAATAATGTTAAGTGGTGGTTTGAAGGCTGTAGTCATCTTTGGGGGTGTGTGGTCCTAGCACCCCTCCTAGTGTAGCCCGAGAAAAGGAAGCAGCTAGTACAGGTTTCCCTGTATTAGGAAAACTATGGCTGTGCACTCTCCAACCTACACAGGCTAGGAGGATCAAGCGAGAGGAGCTGGGAAGGCGAGCTCTGGACGCTTGCTGGTATCTCATATTGGGACCTCACTCAGTGTCTATCAAATTCAATATCCCCAGCAAAACATCACAGATGTTAGCACTGTGCTCCGCCTGGGGGGAAGTGCGGTTCGTCATTTAAGAACAGACTTTAATTGGGGAGGCTAAGTCTGGGAGTGCTGGTATTAAAAATGCCTCTATCTGACTGTCTCACCAGGTCCAGGAATGACGATTAGGGGCTGAGATTAGCTTGCATGGAGATGGTAGGGTTAGGGCGAGAAGGATAAGAGGTTAGAAGGAAGGCAAAGGGTCACAGTGCTGGGGAACACTGAGCAGTGTTCAGTGTGGATGGAGAGGAAGTCAGGGGGATTACAGCACCCCATTCACAGCTGAGCACCAGTGGGATCCCCTGTGTCTGTGCATGAAAGAAAGAGTCA
The DNA here is from genome assembly GCF_021556685.1 of Rattus norvegicus. Classification (NCBI taxonomy): domain Eukaryota; kingdom Metazoa; phylum Chordata; class Mammalia; order Rodentia; family Muridae; genus Rattus; species Rattus norvegicus. The sequence continues at coordinate 6,803,989 of NC_141545.1, forward strand.
GTAGCCACTAGTCCTGGTGATAGGAGAGCCTCTGCAGACAGAGGTAAGAAGTTCTCTGGCTGGCTCTCCTGCCTGAGCGCCCTCTGCACGTACAGCCTCAATGCTTTCCCTTCTACTCTTGGGCCCTTGCACGTGACCATGGTAAAGGTTAACTGTGACCGGCTGTCAAAGGCGGTTATCTGAAAGTCCTCTTCGCCAGGCCTTACGAGACTGCAGGAGGCAAAGCAGACATGGCCCCCAGACTCTTGGCATTCACTGTATGTTGGGGAGATGCATATGAAGGCAATAAACAAGGAAACAAACATCCAACAGCCAGGATGTGCCATGGAGGGGATGCCTGAGACCCGTGGGAGTTTATACACAGGCCTTCACAGTGATGGTGCCGTCAATGGCTCCTCAAGGTGGGAGCACTAGCTCATACCTGAGGGCCTGAGGAAGCTGATTGCATGAGGGAGTTGGGGAAAAGAATCTTCAGTGAAGGAATAACCCATCTCAAGATGCTCAGGGACAAGAAACTGTCTCAGGAAGCTGGCCATTGCCAGAGGGAACAGGGGCCTGGCGGAGCCTTGAATCATGGCTTCATAGGTTGTACTCAGGGTCAGGGTTTCTGTCCTTAGGGAAAAGGGCAACCCTAGAAAAATTTAAAGATGCATGTCTGTGTGTACACATACATACACAGGGACAAATGAGAGAGAGAACAGAAGGAAGAGGAGCAGGAACAAGGGGGATGTGGTGGTTTGAATACACTTGGCCCAGGAAGTGGCACTATTAGGAGGTGTGGCCTTGTTGGAGGAAGTGTGTCACTGTAGACATGAACTTTATGACCCTTGTCCTAGCTGCCTGGAAACCAGTATTCTAGCAGCCTTCAGTTGAAGATGTAGAACTCTCAGCTCCTCCTGCACCATGCCTGCCTGGACACTGCCATGCTCCAGTCTTGATGATAATGGTCTGAACCTCTGAACCTGTAAGACTGCCCCAATTAAATGTTGTCCTGATAAGAGTTACTTTGGTTATGGTGTCTGTTCACAGCAATGGGAAGCCCTAACTAAGAGAGGGGACAGGGGGAAGGAGAAAGACAAGAAGGAAAGAGAAGAGAGGAGGGGGGAAGAGGAGGAAGGGGGCAGGGAGAAGAGAGGGAAGAGGAGGAAGAAGAGGGGTAGGAGGAAGAAGAGGGGGAGGAGGAGGAGGAGGAAGCACTTTTATTAGTTTGGAGGTAGCAGCTGTATTTGTTTTCTTGGGCTGCCATAGAAAGTACAACAGATTAAGCCAAGGAAATTTCTATTCTCATAAAGCTGGGCATGATGGTGTGTCCCTGAATCCCAGCCCATGGGAGATAGGCAGGATAAAAAAAAACCCTGTTTTTTGTTTTTGTGCTTTTTGCTGAAGTTTCATTTGAAATAAAAATAAATAAACACACAAGAGCCATATGTCAGTGATTTGTCAGTAATCTCAAAATGTGAGAGATAAAGCAAAGTGATGGTATTTTAGCTTCTGAAAATCCATTTTAGGATCCAGTGAAATGGCTCCGTAGCAGACATGCTTGTTGCAAAGTCTGATGATCTGAGTTCAGTCCTTGGGCCCACACATCGGAAAGAGAGGAGCAACGCCAACAAATTGTTCTCTGAAGTCCACACACTTAACTGTGGCACACACACACACACACACACACACACACACACACACACACACACACACACAGAGGATAGTATAAGGAAAAACTTGACCAGCCCAGCAAGGTCATCCACTAACTTCCATTATCATTACCATAGTCGTATCAGGAAGACACACATTCTAAAACTTAAAAAGTGGCCATTTTGAAGAGTTGCAGAGTCGTATGGTAACCTTGTTACCTTGATGTGGACTACCTGAGCAACATTGCCTAGAAAACATGTTGCCCATGCTGCTCTGCAGGACTCCTTCTAGAGCAAATGCAGGTGTGGGAGCGAGTAGCTCAGGGATCAGCAGCTGCACACATCCATCACAGATTAAACCAGCAAGCCTAGAGGACCACTGTCATGGGCAATGCCCACTGTGGCCTGTGGTCCCATTCGTGCACTCTTAAGAGTTCCTTACTGACCTGGGAAACCTACATGGAAATAGAAACCATGAGGAAGTAAAGCCACAGAGCAGGAGGCTGTCACTGGTTGGCCTAATCCTTTTATCCTACAAGTGAGCAAAGACGCTGAGGGTGCAGAGCCTGGGTCACACACTGGGGGGGAGTGTTGGGGACTGAGTCCAGGTCTCTTGTGTGCCATTTGGTTCGCCCCCTGATGACACAAGGACTCTTGTCTCATCTTAAATATATCCAGACATTGGGCTGGAGACATGGCTCAGTGGTTAAGAGCAGTGGCTGTTCTTCTAGAGGACCCGAGTTCAACTCTCAGCACCTATATGGCGGCTCACAACTGTTAACTCCAGTTGCAGGAGATGAATATGATGCCCTCTGCTGGTCTGTGGGGGCAATGCATGTACATGGTGCATACGTGTACATGCAGACAAAACTCTTATACATGAAATAAAAATAAAAAATAAAATCTAGGCCGACGCAAAATGACTGGTTCTCACGGCAAGGTCAAGTCTTGCTTTTAACTGAAGATGTTGGGGATTTATTGTGTTAAGGAAAAATGTATCTTTTCTTCTTTCCAAGTTTGGAAAAACAATCATGCAGACAGCATGGCCTGGGAAAGCCTCTCCATCTGGACCATCAGCTGGAAAAGACCACGAAGGTCACCCAGTGTGACTCGCCGAGCTTCACTAATTCCTGGAATTCCGTAGTCATTTCTCCAAATTAATTTTTAACTTCTTTCAGTATGTCACTTAAAATAAAATTTTTATCTCACTAAGGGGGGGAGGGAAGAGGGGGGAGGAAGATGACTTAACTTTAAAGTATTAGCAGCACACAAAATTCAATGTGCTTTACATAAATTGGAATCAGGAAAAAGCCAAGCATGGTGCCAGCTACTCCAGAGACAGAGCAGGAAAACCACCCACAGTTTCAGGGCCAGCCTGCACTGTAGAGTGAGGTTAAAGCTAGCCCACGCTACAGAGCCAGTTACTTTGTAAACCCCTCTTACCTTAGTGTCTCACGGAATTTCCTGACCCCTCGACTATCCAGGTAAAAGCAAGACTTATCTATAGTAAAGCTACAGTGAGAAGCTCCTGGGTCTTCTTTTCAACCTCTCCTCCATTCATATCATATTTGCTAAGGAAACCTTTAATTTGTATCCATCTACTTTTTATGTATATAGGTGCTTTCTGTCCTCCTGCAGGTATATACATGCACCGTATCCATGCAGTGCCCGTGGAGGCCAGAAGAGGGTGTCAGATCCCCTGAAACTGGTTAAGGACAGTTTCGAGACACCCTGTGGGTGCTGGGAATTGGACACAGGTCTCTGAAAGAGCAGCCAGTGCTCCTAACGGTTAAGCCATCTCTCCAGCCCCATAATGAACCTTTCTAAACCTGTGACAGAAGTGTCTTCTGTAGAAAGTGTCCAGCGGGCGTTAGCTAATGGCTTCTAAGGTCAGTGAGTGTCTGGGCTCGCCGGGGCTCAAATGCCTCCAGGCTGGGAGGAGCAGTGCAAGGCAGTGTGAGGCTGCAGCTAGCTCTTGGGGCTGTGGTGCTGGTGTGAATTGGACCCTTCCCGGGCAGGAGACACTGAGACAAGTACACAGGAGTCAGCATTCTTAGGGTGGACTCTGTTGTGGGAGAGAAGGAAGCAGGAATCTGACAGCAGTTATGTTACCCAAGCCCATGCGAGAATCTGAAACTGGCTGGCTATTGGCTTGTGCCCCATGTGGACCTGTCAGGAGATATGAACTGTTTCAGAAAGGAGGCAGCATTTTTCACCTGAAGTGTGTGTGTGTGTGTGTGTGTGTGTGTGTGTGTGTTTCTGTATGTGTGTCTTCATGGGTGTATCTATGGTGTGTGTATGTGTGTATGTGGTGTGTATGTGTGTTCATGTGTGTATCTATGGTGTGTGTATATGTGTTTGTACATGTGTGTATGGTATGTATATGTCTGTGTGTGTATGTGGTGTGTGTGTTCATGAGTGTATCTATGGTATGTGTCTTTGTACATGTGTGCGCATGGTGTATATATGTCTATGTGTATGTGGTGTGTGCTCATGTGTGTATCTATAGTGTGTGTATATGTGTTTGTATATGTGTGTATGTGTGTGTATGTGGTGTATGTGTTTCTTTATGTATGTCTTCATGTGTATATCCATGGTATGTGTATACATGTTTGTATATGTGTGTTCATGTGTGTATCTATGGTGTGTGCATATGTGTTTGTATATGTGTGTGTGTATGGTGTGTTTATGTCTGTGTGTATGTGTGTGTATGTGTGTATGTGTGTGTGTGTACGTAGGTGGTGTGCATGCGCATGTGCCAGAGGGTATGTGTGGAAGTCAGAAGATGACTTTCAGAAGTAAGTTCTCTCCTTCCATTACGTAGGTCCCAGGAATCGAACTTAGGTTACTAGCAGCAAGCTCCTTTACCATCTGAGCCCTTTCATCAGCCCAGCCACAGTCATTCTTAGGGATTTCGCCAGCTAATACGTGTTAACAAACCACCTTTCTAGCAAGTAAGTGGATGTCCTTCCATCCCTGGCTAGGGGATTTTGATGGACAGCACTCTACATCTGTCTATAGCTTGACTTTCTTGGAGTCTTTTTCTTCACATAGGTCTTGGGATTCTGTTCCCTGGGACTCTGGTGAGTCTGAATATCATGGTGGATCATGGTTCCCGCTGCCTTGACTTTCTCGTTCCCTCATTCCTCTGCTCCTTTCCACCTACCCCGAGCCTCATCTGGCACTTGAACTGTTCCAACAGTGTATGAAGGGACCATCCAGGCCTTAGCCCAGGGCACACAAGGCCTCACTTGCATTTGCTTCTTGGGTCATGAATGTTCATAACCTAATTCAGTCTCTATTTCTGTGATAAGGACCTGGACCAAAAGCCGCCTGGGGAGGAAAAGCTTTATCCTTTCCTCAAAGGAAGCCAGGGAAAGAACTCAAGGCAGAATCTGGAGCAGGAGCTGAAGCAGAGGCCTTGAAGGGGTGCTGCTCTCTGGCTTGCTCTACATGGCTTGTTTAGTTTGCTTCCTCATACAGCCCAAGATCGCCTGCCCAGGGATGGCGCCACCTAGAGTGTGGTGGGCCTTCCCCATTAATAATTAATCCAGAAAAATGCCCTATGGACCTGCCTGTGGCCAATCTGAGGAAGGCGTTTTCTCAAGTGAGGTCCCTCTTCCCAGAGAACTCTAGCTTGTATCAAGTTGCCAAAATCCTAACCAGGACATGACCAATTGGCAACGATTGGCGACTGGAGATGCCCAAGTGGCTCGCTTGTATGCCAAACACATTGCTTCCTGTGTCTATTTATGTAAACAGCAACTCGATCCCTTTCTGCTGACGAGGGTCTGTTGCCTCGGTCAAAGAAGTGATCTGATCCTGTTTTCGTGTCTGGTGTCCTGGCATAAGGAACCACAAAGTCCTGGTCGCAGAGTGTTGAAAGTTTACTGTGTATTTTACCATGTCCGCCAGTAGATGTGGCTCCTTTAAGTACCAGACACTGATTGCTCAGAGAGGTGCAGGGGCCCCAGGTGAGCGGTGAGATCCCTGCTCTTATGCCTGCGCCTGGAACATGTGCTCTTCCCGGAGAGGGTAGGACATTACTGACTGCTGATTTAGCACGGGAACTGTGTCTTGCAGAGTGTAGCCGGCTGTGCCAGGGATGCTGTCCAAACTGTCTGCTCAGTCAGGTGTGCATCTGTCCGACGTTGGAAGGTTCTGTCGCTCTACTCTCCCAGCCGTTTTAGGAGCCATGTGAGGTGCCAGAGTCACACATCATGTCTCCTTTGCTGTCAACAGGGCTCTTAAATGTTACACGGGCTGGTGTGGGGGTCATAAGAAGTGAAATAAACCCTCGTGGGGTGTTCAATAGGACTAATGTCTGAGCACCCCGTCCCCCAAGCGAGTAGGGCAGCGTAAAGCAGTAGTTTACATCAGAGCACAGTCAGTCATGTCATACCAACTACAGGCGCTCCCAACATGGGAGGGGACCGTGACGCCAGGCTTCCTTGGGGGAAGTGGCCTTCCTGGGGAGCAGCATTGATGTATGTTGCTGATATGGTTTCATCCAGCCTGGTAGTGTCTAAATAAAGGGAGAGGAAGGCTGCATTGCTGGGCCCATGAATAGCTTCTACTCCTGCTCTTATGGCTACTGTGCATAAAGTCAGCACAATAAGGCAGTATTTGTAAAGCTCTTGAGTTCAAATGTCAAATAGAGTAATTATCTACAAGCCTAATTCACCTTGTCAAAATCCCCAGGAGTCTTCAAGACATTGTATGAGTGTAAATGGGTTTGAGAGACTTGACCACAGTCTCTGTCTCTCTGTCTGTCTCTCTGGTCTTTCGGAACACCGCACCGCCACCCACGGGATGGGAGTAGAGGATTCGTTGAACCCCTTAATCCCTGTACTTTGAATGTTGGATAAGGGATGCCCCAAAGAATCCTGGGAACTACTGTCCTCCAAAAGGAGGCTGCAGACATTGCTTTCAACCAAGGAAAACCACAAAACTAAACCTGGGAGTCCCATTGTTTATTACCACCTGACTGAATGAACAGAGGACGGATGAAAGAAGCAAAAGATTGGCACAAGGTGGTATCTTCCAAGCTCCCATAGTCAAAGGGGGCACAGAGAGAATAGGGCCAGCAACCAGCTAATGAGCTTAAACAAGTTGGCCAGTCACTAATCATCTTTCTCCCTCCTCACTACTCCCCAGGGCAAGCAAGACACAGGGATGGCTCGTCAAAGTCCAAAGGTGGCAGCTGGGAGCCCTGATGCAGCTCTGAAGAGGTGGTCAGGGAGTTCACGGGTAAAAGACAAGGGTTGGGAATATTTTTGAATAATACAAGTTCACGGACCAGTGAGCCACGGTTGTGCATTTAGGAGCAGTGGCCTTTTGCCAGTGACAACACGCTGTCCATGTACTTGAGCGGGAGAGATAGGAGTTAATGAATGAACACAAGGGACTCGGAAGGAGCGTGCTGACAGAACACAGTCCAGCCAGGAGCATGCCAAACAGCATGGGCACGCAGCGGTCAGAGGAGGAACAACAGAACCACTTTTCAACAAATAGCCTCGCTGCGGGCTCTGAGGGCAGAGAGAGACTGCTTAAAGGAGCTGGATCATTGTGCTGGGCCAGGAGGCTCAAAGTGAGTTTGCTGCTCACATTGGACACTGGGCCACACGTTCCCAGGCTCCAGGGGGCTGCAGCCAGAACTCTGAGCAAGCCCAACATGACCTGTGCCCAGAAGTCCCTCTCCCTCTGCAAGAGAAGCTCCAGGGACATCCTGGTTCCAACTGCCTAAAATGGAGGCGTGTGAAACTGGGTCGTACTGGTCAATTTGCCCAAGCCTAGTAAGGCACAACATGCCCCAAACCCCGCTGCCCATCAAAGGGGGACTAATTCAGATTACCTGGAGGGAAAGTTCACACGGGTCACATGCATCTCCCTCTGATCTCATCCCATGTCAGATGGGTGCACTCTCTTGTGGCTGAAAAACTCAGGAATACCAGGGCTTGCTAACTGAGGTATCCGGTGGAATGAAGCCAAGGATCATCTGATCTGTTTTCATGGAACAAGGGTTTGCCCATAGAGATAAAAAGGTTTATGCAAACATATGCGCTCATCCATTCATGTTAAGATGAATGCTGGCTGGGAGTCAGAGCCTTCATTAGAACAGCAATTAGTGACGCCATGGCCATTGAACTGGGATTTGCTTGATTTATTCATCTTACGATCGAGCTACTTGTGTAGAAGGAAGGTCTTTGGAATCAATGGTAGGCGGGTCTTTATTAGGAGACCTCATATACATTTTTAAAGGTAATACAGGTAGGTCTTCAGCCTGTCCTGCATGTGTCATGGCTGATAGGCTGGGGTTTGGGAAAACTGAAGCCAATGACAGAATTATGTAACCTTAAGCCTGCTGGCAGGGAACACACAGTGACGGGCTCAGTGGGAGCGGACAGAACAGAAAAGTAGAAAGGAACTTGTGAGGTGCGCATCTGTTAGAAAGGTTAGGCTAAGGAAACATCGTGTGTGGGGAGAAAACCGAAGCGGCAATCTAACCAGGACCACTACAGCTAAAAGTGAGTGAGCGGAGAGGCGGCCAGCAATCAGTGTGACCCGATCAGTTAGTTCTGTGATTTCACATGGGATCTGTCCTCATTAGCACTCGGTAGAGTGCTGCCTGCCTGCAAGGTTTCTTACAATCTCCAAGAAGTGGAAGAAAGCTGTCATGGCCCCAGGGGAGCTTGTGGGTGGTGCCCGGATGTGCAAGCTTTCCAGAGAACGCCGAGGGAGTGCAGACACAGGTAAGAGGTGTGATTTAGATGTCAAAGTAGAGGCCTGAGTGATTTGAAAGGAAGACAGGAGCTTGCGGGTGACATAGCAAAGCACCAGGTCCAAACACAAACTCACACAGACACGGAAGGATGCTGTGAAGAGACAGATTTGGCTGCAGGATAAGACCTGGATAAAGGGAAGATGTGTTGGCCTAAGTCCCAGATAGAAGGCAGAGGGCCTGAGTGTTGACAGTGAGGTTTGGAAGTAAGACACATACAGAAGAACCCCCAGAACTCGGTGGCTGGTTGGATACGGAGAGCAGAGCCTCTCGCCTGGGGGCAGCTGGCAGTCAATGCCTTAGCAGGAAGAGATGCGAACTTCGAAGGGACGCCTGTGAACTTGAGCCTGTGGCTTATTCAAGGGTACCGAGAAAGTAGTTTAGGTTAAAAAAAAATATACACTATTTCCCCTCCTCTATGCAAGGCAACAGAAGTCCTTTGACCTCTGATCTCCAGGTGATCATGGGAAGGGGAAAATGGCTTCCATGGCCGACCCAGCCTCGTTTGGTCTCCTTAGTGAGGTTCTCAGAGTTGGAAAGATCCCAGAATGATACTGTTCTTGGCAGTTATGAAGCTGCTCAAAAGTAAGGGCCATGGAATTCTCAAACTGCGTTCTGCCAGTTGCCGAAACACCTCGTTCAGTCAGTGATGTTAAACACTCTCACCTTTTCCGTCATTTGTCTCGTAAGCTGAAGAGTTGCCCCGAAAGATTCCACCAAAGGCAGCATCTTCACCGAACGCTACAGCAGTGGGAGCTCTGCCAGGGTGCTACCCAGGGACCTGGTACTGACTGAAGTTCATTGTCTGAGTTTGCCCACATGGCAGTAGCTCTGGGCTCAAACTGGGTCCTGGGGCAGCAGGAGCGATGAGGCAGATCGATCTGCTAATACTCGATACTCGGCTACCATAGCTCACAGCCTCGGGGGGGGGGGGTGTCCGCTGCCGCAGCCTCATGTGCGCATGCGCGAGCGTGCGTGCGTGCATGTGCGTGCGCGTGTGTGCGCGCATGCATGTGTCCTCTGGTACTCTTGGACTCAAGAAGAGTGCATGGGAGGAGCTGGAGTTCCAGGCTACTGTGAGCTACCTCATGTGGGTGCTGAAAATCCAACGTGGGTCCTCTGGAAGAGCAGCAAGTGCTTACTGAGCCACCTCTCCCGCCGCTTGCTTCCTACTTTAATTTACAATCCTTTTCTTCTTTCTGTCCTTATTCTCTCATATATTACTTCTTAACTGCAGTTTTCCCTCCCTCTACTCCTCCAAGTCTCTCCTCCTTCCTCCTCCAGGTCCAACCCTGCTCCACCTTCCCTCAGAAAAGGACAAGTCTCCCAGGGGTAATGTTGAATAAATAGATATGGACCCACAGACTTCTCTTGTGTTTGAATGCTCCGCCCACAGGGAGTCGCACTATTGGAGGTGTGACTTATTGGAGTAGGTGTGGCCTCATTGGAGGAAGTGTGTCACTGGGTACCGCAGGCCTTGAGGTCTCATATGCTCAGCCTCATAAGCTATGCCCACTGTGGCTCACAGTTTCCTCCTTCCTTTGTATCAAGATGTAGAACTCTCAGCCCCTTCTCCAGCACCATGTCCGCCTGTAGGCCGTTAATGGACTGAAACTCTGGAGCTGTAAGCCAGCTCCAATTAAATGCTGTCCTTTATAAGAGTTGTCTTAGTCATGGTGTCTCTTCACAGCAGTAAAACCCTAAGACAGAGCCAACCACACTTGGCATAACAAGATACAGCAAGACCAGGTACACACCTTCCCATCAATGCTGGACTAGGCTACCCAGTAGGGGGAAAAGGGTCCCCAAAGCAGGCAATAGAGTTAGAGACAGCCCCACTCCAACTGGTAGGAGCCCACAAGAAGACCAAGCTGCAGAACAATAACATATATGAGGAGGGTATAGATCAGACCCTCACAGACACCGTGAATGTTGGTTAATTTGAAAATCTTTAATGGCATATTCAGCCGAGATGGAAAGACAGGAAAACGAGGGAAACATGAGAAAAGAAAGAAACCACCCTCCCTGAGGTCTGGTTTATGGTTCTAATTGGCTAAAAGTCAAGTGTTCTGACACAGATGACCAAATCTGTACAAAGTCTGTCTGCATAGAGATCATGGCCCCTGTTTTGAGAGGTGTCTTAAGAAGACTATTAAAATACCTGGTGAAGTACGCTGAGGATCTAAGGCATGTGCCCTGGAGACCTTTGGTTTTGCTTACAGGGAGAGATTCTTCGGAGAGAAATAAGTAACCAACGCATTTGTACTTAATTTTAGAACTTCACTTACCTTAAGGTAGTTTACACCCTTCAAACAATGTGAGCTCACATCATGGCTTTTGCTAAGTCATCGAAATTTTATTAACACGTGTTACAATGTCTCCGCCCACTTTCATTCTCTTGGTAAACACTAACCTTGCTTCACATTTCCTCACCCTTTATAGGGTGGAGTGGCAGCTCCTGCTAGCGCTGACAACGTGAGAGATACCTTCTTGTGTGATCCTCTTACTGTTAAGAAACGTTTATCTTATTTACGTGTGAGCGCCTGTCTTGTCTGCATGTGCGTCATGAGCATGCAGTACCTGTGGTGGCCAGAAGAGGGCGATGGATCCCCTGGAACGGGAGTTACAGGCAGTTGAGAACTACCTGTTGTGGGTGCTGGGATTTGAACCTGGGTCCTCTGCAGAAGTAGCACGTGATCTTAACTGTTGCATCATCTCTCTCTCCAGTGTGCTTGTTGTTTATTTTCAGTCTTTGCATATCTTCTTTGGTAAAGTGTCTGTTCAAGTGATTTGTTTTCTTATTGTTGAATTTTGAAACTCCTTTCTGTTTGGTTAATAGTCTTTTATCAAGTACTTAAATACACTGATATTTTTCTAAGTCTGTGGTGTGTCTTCTATCTTGACAATGCCTTTCCTAGAACACAAGTTTCCAGTTCCACAGAAATCCAGTTTGTTAACTGTGTCCTTCACAGAACTTGCCTTTGGTGCTGTGCCTGGCTGGTCACCACCAAACCCACAGTCCCATCTTCCCCTCTGCTGTATCTTCTGGGCGTTTCATACTTTTGTACTTGACATTTATGCCTGTGGTCTGTTTTTAATTAATCATTGAAAAGGGCATTAGCTCTGTGTGCAGATTTAATTGCCTTTGCATATGACTATCCAGTAGTTCTACCCTGAGAACAGATTTAGTGGTTCACAGGATGTCCTCCTCATAAGCTCTGCCTCCTCTTCCTCATTCTCTCTGTCTCTCTCTCTCTCTGTCTCTCTCTCTGTCTCTCTCTCTCTGTCTCTCTCTCATCTCTCTCTCTGTCTCTCATCTCTCTGTCTCTCTTTGTCTCTCTTTGTCTCTCTGTCTCTCTCTGTCTCTGTCTCTCATCTCTCTGTCCCTGTCTCTCTCTCTCTCTCTCTCTCTCTCTCTCTCTCTCTCTCTCTCTCTCCCCTCTCCTCCCCTTCCAGCACTCATTTACTTCCGGTTCATCAGATGATGATATGGGTACACGTAGAGGTCACGTCTCTGTTACAATAAGCATTGGATAGTATTTATTATTATTCGGTGGTAAGTGCTGTGCTTTTAGAATTTGGGGCTGGAGAAATGGTTAGGAGCACTTCCTGCTCTTCTAGAGGATCCAGGCTCAGTTCCTAGCACCCCTGTTGGGTGGCTCACAACCCCATGTAACTCCAGTTCCAGGGCAATCTGAAGTCTTCTTATACCCTCTGTGGTTACTGCACACACACACACACACACACACACACACACACACACACACACACACTTAAAAATAAAAATTAAAAAAAATCTTTAAACTGTAAACGTTCAGTATGTGGTATTTGTGCTGCACACTGAGATGGGACTGACGTGTTGAAATACGGGCGGTCTAAGCTTTGCTGTGTGAAAAAGTACACGCAGGACACTGAGCTGTGACTGGGAGTGCAAACTCCTCCTCTCCCATATGTAGTTCCTTTCTCCTGTCCTCCCTCCTTCCCTCCCCCTCTCTCTCCCTCCTTCCCTCCCTCTCTCCCTCCTTCCTTTCTTCCAGTCCCTCTCTCCCTCCTCTCTCTCTCCTTTCTTCTCTCCCTCTCTATCCCTCTTTCCTTCCCTTCTTCCCTCCCTCTCTCCTTCCCTCCTCTCTTTCTCCCCCCTCTCCTTCCACAGCACAGGCAGTGTTGATCTTGTCTCCCTTCTTCTGTCAGGTAGCGAGGTTTATGAGTTCTTTCGGCCTCACCTTCTTTTCCTATAGATCTCTGCACCTGCCTGTTAATTACTGAGTGCTCCTCGGCCCTGAACAGGATGTGGGTGTCACACCCCTCCCCTGCAGCTCAGGGATCTGTGTGGAAGAGGTAGGTAGACTGTAAGAGCCACAGGTGGAGGATGACTCTACAGAAACAGAATCTTCCAGATAGGACAGGGCTACTGCACATAGGAACTCACAGCATCATCAGTGTCCACAAGGCCTGCACATGTTCCAACCACACAAAATCCCAGCATGGGGGAGGGGAACAGGGCACAGAGCTCCACTGTAGCCAAGAAGCTCCTGCAAATGATGGCTTCTGGGAAATTAGTTTTCTTTTGTAGAGTGACATTGGGTAGATCAACCACACTCCAGGGCAGGCCCTGTGCTCAGGAGTAGTTGCCCAACACAAATCACTTCATAGTTTGTATGTGTATAAATAAATGTGTGTGTGTGTACATGTATGTATATATAGTATGTGTATGATGCATGCACATATAATAGATGCACATGTGTATGATATGTGTGTGCTCTTTTGGTTTTGGTTTTCTATCTTTTAAAAAAGAGAAAGAACATGAAGTTGGTTGGTTGGTGGAATGGATCTGGGAGGAGTTGGGGAGAGGGAGGAAGATCATTAAAATATAATGTATGAAATGCTCAGAAACGCAAGTGAATACATATAAAACACTGGTTCTACCTAAGCACCTGGGGAGAGGGCGTGGTAGCCCAAATAATTGGTTATTTCCTAAATAAAAAATATGGGAGATGGAGAGGTGGCAGTCCCTTAGTGGGAGCTCCCCGAGGTCCAGGGGGGCAGATCTGTGCTGTGTGGTGGGTTGGCGCTGGAGAGGTTAAAAAGCAGAGATCAGGAAGGGTCAGTGTTTGAGCACTGAAGAGACTGAAGGGATTCTGGCTACCCCAGAAAAGCACCCGCCTGAAACTGCCATTGACCGGAACCCAGGGTCACCACAGGCACGGTTCCCAGGAGTTCCTTATTTGTTTCACAAACATGTCAAGATTGAAAATCTTGTGACCCAAAGTTACTTAGTGCAGACCTTGAGGACTGAAAAGACCATGTGAAAAGAACCATTCGATTTTGAGCAGTGGGTTGAAAAATATCTAGAACTCGATGAAGAGGGGCGGCTTCAAACCCCTTCATGTTGTGGCATGAGATGGCCACTTCCTTGAGATTCACTCTTGTCTCAGCCTTCAATCATCTTGCATCTGAACCTAGCATCCCTACAGAGGGACAAGCAGTCTCAAGTCTCTCTTAATAATTACAATGGAATGCTCTGTACTACTTTTGAAATTTATTTATTAAATCACAAAGTTATTTTTGATGTTTACTATGGAATACATTTGTATCAAGAAGATGACCGCCCTCCCACAATAGGCTCCATTTCAGAAGAAGAAAAGGTGGAGGGCTGTGTTCTGAGTCCTGTTGAGATAATCAATGCCCTTGGTGCCCTCAGCCAATAAAACCAAACACTGTGGACCACAAACTGTGGAGAAGGCTTCAGGGGAGATATTTTATTCCAACTCAGAGCCCTCTTTTAACATTTAACTCTTTGAAATGAAAATTCTCGTGACCCACCAAATCCCTACACACAACCCAGAGGATCATCCCCATCAATCCCTCCTCCCTACTTCAGAGGATTGTCTTTACCAATCCCTATCTACCACCTCAGAGTCATCTGCAGCAAGGGTCATCTCAACCAAGCCCTACTCCCCCTTGAAGGTCATCCCCACCAATCCCCACAAACCCCCAGAGGTCACCCCCATCAATCCCAGTCCCTCAGAGGTCATCCCCACCAACTCCACCCCCTCAGAGGTCATCCCCATCAACCCCACCCCTCAGAGGTCACCCCCACCAACCCCCAAGCCCACACCAGGGTCCTCCTTTAGTTTCCCACAGAGCAGATGATTCCTTTTTTTTCCCTTTCTTTCTTTCTTTTTTTCGGAGCTGGGAACCGAACCCAGGGCCTTGCGCTTGCTAGGCAAGTGCTCTACCGCTGAGCTAAATCCCCAACCCCCAGATGATTCCTTTTTACTCTTAGGAAATTACTGTTTCCTGACTCTGACACCAGAGAAAATTTGATTCAGGAGATTAAAAATATGTTCTTGGCTAATGTAATTATAAGATCGAAGTCACTGGGCCTCATTTCAGCAAGGCGCTTAGAGAATTAAATACATTTGTCCTGAGTGTGTGAGTGTGTGTGGTCCTGAGTGTGTGAGTGTGTGTGGTCCTGAGTGTGTGAGTGTGTGTGGTCCTGAGTGTGTGAGTGTGTGTTGTCCTGAGTGTGTGAGTGTGTGTGGTCCTGAGTGTGTGAGCGTGTGTGGTCCTGAGTGTGTGAGTGTGTGTGGTCCTGAGTGTGTGAGTGTGTGTTGTCCTGAGTGTGTGAGTGTGTGTGAGTGTCCAGCTCTCACAGACTGGCGTATCTCATGTGGAGCTACCTGCACGGAGCACAGGCACCACGTGTGGTGCCGCCCTGTGGAGACACAGCAACACCTCACAACCAGGGACTGGCGAATGTCAAGACACACCCGGCTGAGCTATTACAGTGCTGCAGATGTGAAACATGTAATGTGAGGGTTTTTCTGTACTTGACTGTATTTGTGCTTCATTTTGGAAATGTCTTTTGATGGCTGAATACGTAAATGGAGCAAGAAAACAATGTACCCTGTATGTGTCCAAAAGCACAGAAAAATGGTAATGAAATGGGAAAGATTACCTACCGTGGTAACAGTCAAAATAATTTTTTTCAGATTTTCTTATTTTATTTGTACCAGTGTTTAGTCTGTGTACATGTGTGTGCATTCCTGGTTCCCCTGGAGGCCAGAAAAGGGGGAATAGATTCCTTAGAAATGGATTTACAGGTGGTTGTGACCCAACACATGGATGTTAGATATTAAATTGGGTCCCACCTGAGGGCAGCAAGTGCTCTTAATTGCTGAACCATCACTCCAGCTCTGGTCATTTAACATTGGTTCAATTGCCTTGGATCAGTGAAACTTCGTACCCCAGCTTATGAACTACCCAGGTTCCGGGGATTAAGTTTAAATAAAGGTTGGTTTGTTATTGTTTTTTTTTTTTTTTAATTAACATTTTAACCAGTGAACTCTGGGTACAGCGAATTGTCAACCATAATGTGTTGTGGACCTCATCCCATCCTTCAACACAGACTTCACAAACAAGTGGGCATTCTTTGGCAGACTGGACATATGTAGAAAACACACACACACACACACACACACACACACACACGTGCACACACACACACTCACACACTGTATACACTCCTTCAGTGCTGCTTCTCTGGAGATCCATACTGACCTTTTTCTTTCCCTGAATTTACATTTCTTTTCTCTCCCTGAGTTCCTACTTTTAAAGGGTGAATGTATCTTTATTTTTTAACTTAGTGGAAAACAAAATTGACAATTTATTCTATATAACTATAAAGGGAGACATTGTCTATTCTATTAGGTCAATCAGTCAGTCAGGCATCTAGCAAGAGAGAGAGAGAGAGAGAGAGAGAGAGAGAGAGAGAGAGAGAGAGAATATTCCACTGAGCAGAGTTTAATTAATCAAAGAATCATCATAAACATGAAGGCAGAATTGAGGAAGCTGACCAGGCAGAGGCAGTCTCTCCAGGAAATATCACCAGGAGGATATGGCGTGTTGAATGAGAATGTCCCCATTGGTTCATACGTCTGTATATTTGGCTCCCAGTTGGTGGTGCTGTCCAGGTAGGTTTAGGAGGTGTGGCCTTGCTGAAGGAATTATGTCACTGGGGTGGGCTCTGAGGTTTCAAAGCCACACCTCACTCACAGTTTGCCCTCTCTGGTTCCTGCTTGGGGGTTCAAGATGTGAAGCCTAAGCTCCAGCCGCCATGTTTGCTGCTTGCTGCCTTGCTACTCTGCCATGATGAACCATCAACCCTATAAGGCCCGAAGAGAAAAGAAGAAATCTTACCAGACCAGTGAGAACCGGAGTCCTAAAGGAGTCACCTGACAGAAGCTGTGACTGGAGGAAGAGGTAGCCATGGCCAGACAGTGTCCGACCAAGGAACAATGGAAAAAACCATGGGTTCATTTTCTTTCCCCACCCCCTGATCTGCCAGTGCTTTCGTTGTACAAGTCCATCCGTAGCTAGGAGATGTAATCCTGAGACTCCAGACTCCTGGGTATATTGACACACAGACAGAGCAGACCAGAGGAAGCGAGCAAACCATCCCACACAGGAGGAAAGTCCAAATGTCTTGTTAAATGTGAGAGAATATTCTCCTTTCAGGGGCCACAGACCACCCAGGCTTAACAACTCTGTGGACACACATTGTTCTGCTCCTGTGGAGTGGACCCAACCATGCCTTTTCCACCTTTATCCCAAAAGCCTGACTCAGGTGATATATTTCTTTCCTTGTTGCTGTAACAAAAATGCTTGAGAAAGGTAACTTAAGGGAGAAAGGGTTAGTATTGGCTCACAGTTTGGAGAAATAGTCCAGCAGAATGGGAAAGGTCCGCAGGCAGAAATGTGAGGCACCTGGTCACATTGTATCTATGGTCAGGAAGCAAACAATGAAGGTCGGCTCTGAGTTTAGCTTCTCCTTTTTCTTCAGTTCAGGATCCCAGCCCATGGGAGGATGCTAACCACACCAAAGGAAGATTGTGTTTCTTTGTATCCCTGAAAACTTCTTCTCAAACACACCACAATGTTGGTCTCACGTGTGATTCTAAATCTAGCCAAGTTGACAACAAAGATTCATCCTCAGAGGCAGGGTGGCTCCTGCCTCTCAGCCTGGTGCCAGTGAGGAGAGTTTCTCAGACATTGTTTGCTTGTCTTCTTACGAGAGCTTGACCTAGCTTAGCTTCCAGCTGACTAGAACCAGTGGTACCCATTACCAGCCCAGGCATCTAAACTCATGAAATCCTTTTATCTGTTATTCTGTTCTAAGATTATGTGCTGGTTAATCTTATGCCCACTTGACACAGATAGACTTATTGGAGAGGGGGGATCTTCAGTTGAGAAAACGTCTCCATGAGATCTGGCCTGTAGGACAATTTTCTTAGTGTAGGAGGGCCAGCCCACTGTGGGTGGTGCCATCCCCTGGGCTGGTGGCCCTGAGTTCTATAAGAAAACAGCCTGAGCAAGCCAAGAGGACCAAGCCAGTAGGCAGCACCCCTCCATGGCCTCTGCATCAATTCCTGCCTTCGGGTTCCTGTCCTGTTTGAATTCCTGTCCTGCCTTCCTTCAAGGATGAACATGTGTAGAGGTATAAGCCAAATAAGCCCTTTCCTCCCCAAGGTGCTTTGGTCATGGTGTTGCAATGGTAACCCTGACTAAGACCTACGGTGACACTTGCGTTCATGTTTGTTATGGTTGATTTTGATGGGTGGGTAACTTAATTTAAAAATACATTGGAAGGGAGTGGAGGATAGAGTTGGAGTGGATAGGAAAAGACACATCACTTACATGTATGTAAAAATGAATAAGCGAACAAGCCCCGAACACAAAGGGAAAATATCCTCATGTTATCTCTATCTGGAGTTCTGATTTCTGTTTATTTTACTTTTATTACTCTGAAAGCTAATAATGACCCCAGCGAAACTCACTGGGTCATCAAGAAGGACAAAGAGAGGGCAGAAGTGAGCTCAGCTGGGGAGAGGAGGGTGACCAACGGGAGGTAGACGAGAGTGAGGACCTGGGTGTGAATACAACCAAACTATGCCATACAGGGTACACAAGTGTGAGCATGCCCAACCCCAGTTCAAGGTAGAATCAATGCGCCATGTCTTAGTTGGTTTCTTATTGTTGTGATATTGGTTATGCCCAAAAGCAACGTGTGTGTGTGGGGGGGTGTATTTTTGGGATACAAAAGTGTTTGTGCCACAGAGCATAGGGAACCAGGAATGTTAAACACTGTTCTCTTCTCAATGGAGGAGATAAAATAACTGGTTTTTTTCCTGCCCAGAAGGCTGGGAGTGGATTTTGTTAATGACCTGGTGTCCATTTTGCTCTCTGTGGAGGCAGACCTCACCCAACTTCTTCAGAATATTTTTTCTAGACCCCCGCCCCCACCATCCCCTTCCCTGTTAATAGAACCCATCCTTAGGGGAAACGTCTATAAATGGTGAAAGGAACTGTCTGGAATAGCCGTGGAGGATGAGGTGGCGTAGAACAGACACACAGCCTGCTGTCGAGTGAAAGCAGAAGAGCTGGAAGGGTCACAGTTGGGCCTGTCTCACTGGGTCAGGCCCTCGGCTGTCCCGAGACACCATGCATTTAGCTGCAAACAGGCAGACAGCAGCAAGTATAAGAAAATGCAAATGAATGGAATGGTGATATTCACCAAAAACCACCCCACCGTAAGACAGTGAGGGGGGAGGGGGCAAGCAGCCCCTTATATAGTGAGTCAAGCATACCAGGCTGTTGCCAGGTAACCGTGTGGTGGAGCCTAGAAGAAATGCTAATAGGAATGGTGTGTTGAGCTCATATCTTATAAAAGAAGAGAGTAGAAATGCTGTCATAATCTTCACATCGTCGTCGTCGTCATCATCATCATCATCACCATCATCATCATCATCATCACCACCACCATCATCACCACCACCACCATCATCATCATCATTTCTATTGCCACTATTTTAATATGGAAAGCAGGTTGATTCTGGCAGCTCCAGTTTTCTGTTTGTGAACCCAGGGTGGGAATCTTTTAGCCAGTTCGCTTTACAGTGTGGGATTCCACATGTAGAACAAAGAAAGACAAGCCACAAACGCCAGCACAAACAGAGTGTGTCTATTCCAGCCCAATTGTCTCGCAAGTCACACAGTGCAAAACGGCCCTGGAACCGTTTGCAAGACATCTCTAGGAGAGTGGCCAACGAGTTTTGGACCAGTTTAATTTTAATTTCTTATGTTAAACGTATATGTGGTCCAAACAGTCAGCAACAGATGGCTGGCAGTTTTAAAACTACTGAGAAAACATATTAAACACAGTGAAACAAAAGACCACAGCTAACACTGAGCCTTTTTTTCTTCTGTGTATTTGGATTCTTAACAGTTTCCTAATGTGGAAAACGAAAGGACTGAAAATAATGTTAGATGCATCAACAGGGCCTTGAGAGGTGGTTCAGTGGTTAAGAGCACTTACCGCCCTTGCAGAGGACTGGATTCAGTGTCCAGAAATCATGATAGCGTTCAACTACCTGGAACTCCAGTTCCAGGGGGAACTGACGCCATCTTCTGGCCTCTATGTGTACTACACACACGGTGCACATACAAATGTGAAAGCAAAATACTTGTGCACATAAAATAAATAAATCTTTTTTTTTTTCCCGGAGCTGGGGACCGAACCCAGGGCCTTGCACTTGCTAGGCAAACGCTCTACCACTGAGCTAAATCCCCAACCCCAAAATAAATAAATCTTAAAACTAAGCATCAATAGAGAATATACCATTTAAAGTGTTCGGTGTAGTTTTTTTCCCTGTTTGGGGGATTGGTGGACCTTGTGGGGAATAGATTGAACACAACTAATTATCGTCATCATTGTCATCATTGTCGTTGTCCGTCGTAGTCGTCATTGTCATCGTCGTCCGTTGTCATCATCATTGTCGTCGTTGAAGATCTGAACTGTTCTGAATGGCCGCATGACAGAGTGGGAAAGCTCACTGCACGAATCCTTGTTGACCTAGTCAGAATTAACCCACCGGAGTCTAACTCGGCCTCCAACACATGATATTTACAGTGTACCTCAAAATAGTTCCTGTGTTCAGTCTTGGGTACCAAGTCCAATTATCTTCCTGTGTATATTCAAATATTTCCAAATTCCGCACTCTCCAGAATCTGAATCATCAGCAGTCCTAAGCATTTTGGATGAGGGACGCTCAGCCTGTGAAGTTCTAGGGGGCCGTTATGTAACAGGGGCTTAAGGAAGAGCTTGTTTCTGCGACTGGAACCTCACACATGTGAAGAAGCTATGATAGTCATAGGAAAAATGACCGTCATAATATTTTGTATGTAGGTAAAATATTAATGGGAAGTCTCAAAAGAATTAGAAAGTTGCTGCCGACCAATTGAACGGCAAAATCAAAAGGCGCCAACACGACTCACTTTTTGAAAACTGTGGATATTTGCTGACATAATATATAGATATATGTATGGGTTTACGAGCAAAAAAATAACTGGGATGACAGTCTCATTATTAGTGAAGATATTTTATAAATTCTAGAAATAAAACTAGGTAGAAAAAAAGCTTCCTGGGCTCACAAGCAATTCTCTTTTTATTTATATTAAGTTGGTCGAGGTAACACATTGTAAGAAGGTATTAGAAAGGAGAAATTCTGTGGTGTGCCTAAAACTTCCTGAGTAGCTGTCATAGCAGAAGGCCTGGGCATCATTGCTGCTGTGGTCTACAGGACACAAGCATAAGGTGTCCCTGTGTCATGGTGCAGAGGACACAGGCATAGAGTGTCCCTGTGTCACTGTCCACAGGACAAAGGCATAGGGTGTCCCTGTGTCATGGTGCACAGAATACAGGCATAGGGTGTCATTGGCGTGTCATGGTGCACAGGACACAGGCATAGGGCGTTGCCCTCTGCAGGACGTGTCCCCTGTCCTGTGAAGACCCCGGGCACTGTAAGTTACAGAGGGAACCTAGGCCGCAGAGACTTCCCTTCCTTAGGGAACACTTCTCACGGGCACCTCACTTCTCCCTCATAGGCTACTTCCAAAAAACTAAATTGTCACCTCTCCTGAGGGATTTAACTGTTCAGTGTGCAAGTGACTCTTAATGTGAGAAACAGGGTCATCATGAAGTGACAGGAGGGGACAGAGTCAGGGAGACAGCATCGCTCCCGGGAGGGTAGTAGCAAAGCCTCAGGGCTGCCAGTGCTTCTGACAGTTAGCTCCAATTCTTGCACTGTGCGCAGCCCGCGGCTCTCCCATAAATGAGTCAGTCCACTGGACCGTGTCCATGTGTGGGTGGTTTTTTCTTGTCTCTAATAATGTTATTAATGCCTCTGAATCATCTGGCTGATAAGGAAGACAGTGACCCCAGCTTTCAGTAATGTAGACATGTCTTAAGGCAGTACGAGACAGTTTCAGGAGAAAATGGAAGCAGTGGGTGCTTAATCTATGCCAAAGCATCCTAAAGAAATTGTGTTAGCTAATTAAAGTCAGGGAACAAATACAACAAAAACATACCTTTTATCCTTGGTAACGTTGATCAAGCTTTTAAGACCTGGAATTACTAAGTAAATAAAATTAAAAGAATGCATTTGAGGTCTGATACAATGGCTACACAGACGGGTAAAATGTTTGCAGTGCCTAGATCTGAAAAGGCTTACTGTCTGATACCATAAAGGGAGTTTCCTGCACCCGCAGCCATGTCGAAAGGAAAAGTAGGCAGCAGAGGGCTGCTTCACACAAAAGAGTATGTACAGGCTGACTGACATGTGACAACATGTTCAGACTCATTCCAAGATGTGATAAGTAACCCTGACTGTTAGCTTGACAGTTGTCAAAGATCTGGAGGAAGTCTCCTGCTGGTGAGGTTGGGGGTGGATTATGTACTCTCATTTGGTGAGAATGGGGGTGGGTTACTCTTCTGTTGGAGAGGGTGGGGGTGGGGTTAGGTACCCTTCTGTTGATAAGGTTGGGGTGGGTTAGGTACTGTCTGGTGTGTTTATAAAAAGATAAAGAGAGGTGGAATTATGTTCTATGGAGGTGTGGGGAAGAGGGGCCTCCAAAGGCCCATGCTGAGGCATCCCCTTCCCCTCCCCCCATGAGGGACCAGCCACATGACAAAGGTATAGTATAGAATGGAGTTTTTTCAGGGCAAGGGAGGGGAGTTAAGAGGATAGTAAGGCGGAGGGGGGAGGAAGAGGAAGAGGAGAGGTGGAGAGGCTGGACATGAGCATGTGGTGGGGGATGGGGAGGATGGGGAAGGGAAGAGCAAGAGAGGGGAGCAAGAGGACAAGAGAGAGAGGAGGGGGCAGGCAGCCCTTTTTACAGTGTCAGGCACACCTGGTTGTTGCCAGGTAACTGTGGGGCAGAGCTTAGACAGACTTCTAATACTCTCTTTTGGTGAGTGCTGGGGTGGGTTACTCTCTTGTTGGTGAGGGTCAGGGTGGGGTTAGGTACTCTCTTTTGGGGAGAGTGGGGGTGGGTTGCTCTCCTGAGAAGGGAGAACATCAGTGAAGGAATTGTGTCCATTAGATGGGCCTATGAGAAAGACTGTGGGGGCATTTTCTTGGTTAATAAGAAAGACAGTGGGGCCGCTCTCTAGGAGATTGCTCTAGTTTGGTTTTCTGTCACTATGTTGAAAGTTTGACCAAGAGCCGCGGCTTACCATGCAAACATGGCCAAGTCCAAGAACCACACCACACACAACCAGTCCCGCAAATGGCACAGAAATGGCATCCCCGGTCACAAAAAAAGAAACCCCGGTCACAAAGATACGATCTCTTTTTTTTTTTTTTTTTTTTTTTTTGGTTCTTTTTTTCGGAGCTGGGGATGGAACCCAGGGCCTTGCGCTTCCTAGGTAAGCGCTGATACGGATCTCTTAAGAGGGTCGACCCCAAGTTCCTGAGGAACATGCGCTTTGCCAAGAAGCACAGCAAGAAAGGCCTGGAGAAGATGCAGGCCAACAATGCCAAGGCCGTGAGTGCACGAGCAGAGGCCATCAAGGCCCTCGTGAAGCCTCAGGCCATCAAACACAAGATGCCATAGGGCTCCAGCAGCAAACCCAGCCGTCTGGCTTTCATCACTCACCCCAAGCTTGGGAAGAAGATTAGAAGCTACATGGCCAAGGGTCGTAGGCTCTGCCAACCAAAGCCCAAGGCTCGAACCAAGGCAGAGGCCAAAGCGCCAGCTAAGGTCCAGGCTTCAGCTCCAGTCCAGGCTCCCAAGGGTGCCCAGGCCCCTGTGAAGGCCCCATAGAAAAGGCTCCTGCCAGTGTGAAGACAGACGGATGGCTGTGACACACCTACCTACACACTATTTGCAGATGACCAGTGTCCTATGCTACTTTTACAAATAAACTTGAGACAAGAAAAAAAAAAAGAAGAAGAAAGAAAGAAAGAAAGTTTGACCAAAACCACCTTGTGGAGGGGAGAGTTTAATTTGATTTATATTTCTCCCATATAGTCTACCTCTGAGGGAAAGCAGGGCAGAAACTTGAGATTGAAACCTGAAGGCAAAGGCCAGGCCATGGAGGAATGCTGGTTACTGGCTTGCTTCTCATGGCTTGCCCAACCTGTTTTCTTATACGACTAAGACCAACTGTCCAGGGTAGCATAACCTACTGTGCGCCAGGCCTTTCCATGTTAATTATTAACTGAGAAAATGCCCCACAGTCTTTCTCATAGGCCCGTCTAACGGACACAATGCCTTCACTGATGTTCTTTCTTCTCAGGTGAGTCTAGCTTGTGTCAAGTTGACAATGAACCAGCAAACCAGAGGTAATGACATTTCTCAGCCAAACTCTGTGCCCAACTCTATGGGCCTCCTGGCTGTCCTACCATGGGGTGTTCTTGGGGCAGAGATTCTCATGGCTATGCCATGAGGGATTGTACATGGGTGTGGATTGCAGGATGTGTGGTGGCGTCAAGATGGCTCTGACGTTTATCATTGGCAGTGGTGGATCAGCAAAGGCTAAGCAACCAGAGAGGACTGGGCCACAGCCTAAAGAACAGGCTCCATTTCGTCTGGTGACAGGGATGTGACTTAAGAAGTTGCTGGCTGAGTAAAAAGGATAAGAAACAGGGAGGAGTGCTGTGGGGGTAAAGGTGTCCCCCTTAAATCATGAGCTGGAATCGTAATTCCAGTGCAACCCTGCTGGGAGGCAGAGCCCAAGGGCAACGAGAATGAGTCACAGAAGTTTGCCCTTGGGAATGAATGATTGGCAGGTAGGAAAGGGTTTGAGACTGCAAACTTGAGCTAACACTCACTCGCTCATGTAGGTAAGGATGTGTTCCCCCTTCTTCTCTGATGGGACGATGTAGCAAGAGGTCCTCGATGACTGCGTGCTGTTAGCTTGGTCTTTCCAACTTCAAAGCCCCTACGCTTTGTAAATGACCTAGGCTCAGCTTCTCTTAACAGCAGTGCCACGGCTCAAACTACGCTCGTGAAAGGTGGCCAGCCTGAGACTGTCTTAGAGGCCCAAGAGACACACTATGGTTTGAAGTCTTGCTGTGCAAATTATTCTTCTATTAATCATGCACTGAGAGCAGAACAAACCCATTTCTCATTCTCTGAGGAAGTTTTGTTCTGTAAAGGCACTGAAAACATTGAATTAGCAAGCACCACCCATCGTGGAAGCAACCCCGAGCTGGGTTCCTAGCGGGCCTCTAGACACAGTATTGATCAATCAATCAATCAATCAATCAATCAAGTTTTTTTGTGTATTTCTCTTAAGAGATACTATACTTAATCCGGACCATTGACTGTTACATTGCAATCACAGCACACAGCACTGTGTAATTCACTTTTAAATAAATGTGTACATGTGCTTTTTTTCCCCAGAAGCACATTATGCCCTTCCTGGGTAGGGAGACTAAACGGGAATGAAAGAAGGGCCTGGCAGCACAGCCCGCAGTCCCAACACTTGGGAGGCGGAGGCAGGAGGAGCGTGCATTTAAAACCACCCTGAGCTACGTCATACGCTTGAAATGGCTTAAGCTGCATAAGATCCTGTCTCAGGCAAAGATAAACCAAAACTCAAACATAATACACAGATAACATTTAAACACTGTATTTTGTGTCTGAACAAAAGGCACAAAAATAGGGAAATCTGGTATCAAATGATCTGCAATTCGAACGCGGGTTTTCTGTATGAAAGCTAAGACAGGAAGGTGGGGGGTTGAACATACTTTTGTTGGTTTCTTTGCAGAACTGGAACGTGCTAGGCAAGTGTCCTACCTCTGAGCTGCACCCTAGTTACCTGTTTTGCTCAGTTTCAGTTGGGACTGTGTGACTAGCCAAGAGAGTCGGCACCAGGCTGGAGAGATGGCCCAGCGGCTAAGAGCATTTGTCGCTCTTGTGACAAATTTGATCCGGGTTTGGTTTCTAGCACCACATGTTGGTTCACAACCCTCCGTGGCTCCAGCTTCAGAGGATCCAATGCCGGAATACTAAATACTGATTTGGTCGTCAGCCAGTCCAGTGGTTCTCATGCTTCCGAATGCTGCCATCCTTCCATACAGCTCCTTGTGTCCTGGTGACCCACAACCATACAATTATCTTGTTGCTACTTTGTAACTGTATCACTGCTGTGAATCCTAATGTAAATGTCTGATAGGCAGGATATCTGGTTGTGACCCACATGTTTAGAACCGCTGAGCCATTAGCTAGCTGGTCTGGAACAAACTAATCCCATTCCCGTTTGCTTTTAATTCTGGGTCCCTCATCAGCCTCGCTAAGGGCATATTTGACAGGCACAAAGTTACACAAAGAAGGAAGCATGTTTGACAGACACAAAGTTACACAAAGCTGGAGACATGTTTGACAGACACAAAGTTACACGCACCAGAGATGGTTCTTATCAAAGGTTTGGTGAGCGGTAAGTAAAGTTAAAACATGGGATGATCTTCATTCTTTACACGTCTACTTTAAAACACAGATCAGTGTGCACAGTCCACCCCACGGGTCCGTTCACTTCACTATTCCTTAGTTTGCAACCCAGAAATCCCTCAGAGTTCAGCTCCAGATGTGCATTATAAACTCCAATCGGGATAAAGTGAGTGATGTTCAAGGTTTTCTAATCTAAGGCACATTTTTAAAAAGCTCCATTTGTATTCCTCTGTGGTCTGGAAAGTGAATGACGGGCATCGTGTCTGTATACAAACCGTGCATGTCTTAATTGAAGTGCTCTATTGCTGAAAATAATCATTTTCACGGACAGAAGATGCCAGTGGATTTTTAACATCATCTTTTTTATTATGTGTGTGTGGGGGTGTTTGGCACCAGGTGAGTGTGTACCATATGTGTGCAGTGCCCCCAAAGGTCAAGAGAGGGCGTCAGATCCCTGGAACTGGAGTCGTGGATGGTTGTGAGCTGCCATGCGGGTGCTAGAAACTCAGTCCTTGGCAAGGGAGTCACTGCCCTTAACCTGGTGAGCTGCCATCATTGATCCAGTCTCTCTTCCTCCTCCCTTCTAATGCACTCAAACCTTTGTGTGTGTGTGTCTGTGAGTGAGTGTGTGTGAGTGTGTGTGTATGTGTGTGTGAGTGTATAACTGTGAGTGTGTATGTGTGTGAGTGTGTGTATATGTGTGTGAGTGTGTGTGAGTGTGTATGTGTATATGTGTGTGAGAGTGTGTGTATGTGTGTGTAATTGTGTGTGTGTATGTGTGTGTGAGTGAGTGAGTGTGTATGTGTGTGTGAGTGTGTGTATATGTGTGTGAGTGTGTGTGAGTGTGTATGTGTATATGTGTGTGAGAGTGTGTGTATGTGTGTGTGTAATTGTGTGTGTGTGTGTGTGAGTGAGTGAGTGTGTATGTGTGTGTGAGTGTGTGTATATGTGTATGTGAGTGTGTGAGTGTGTGTATGTGTGTGAGTGAGTGTGTGTATGTATGTGAGTGTATGTGTGTGAGTGTGTGTGTGTGTGTGTGTGTGTGTAAGTAGAGCGTGTAAAGCATGATAAATGGAGAAGTGCAGCAAAAGGAGGCTGTGCCTCTGTAAGTAACAAGAAAATGTCCTTTGGAGCAGCTGCTGAAATCGTGTGCACAGAGTAATTTCCATTACAGTTTTGTGTATCTGAAGAAAACTTCTAACAAAATGAGTTTTAAATCCCTTCGTATTTTTATTTCAGCAAGCGGCTTTCCAAACAGTAACTTAGGTAGTGATTTTCAACAGATTTAGAAAGTATGAAAGACCAATTCCTCTGTCACTGCATCTTAAAAACATCCACACTGTCGCCGCAGACTCGGCCGTGTTCTTTCTCATTCTGTGGGGCCAGCTCCATTCCGCTGCGCACAGCTCAATGTCCACGCTCCTGTGCAAGCTGTCGTTCTATACTTCGAGACTCAGACCCTCATGTTGTTGGTGCGTCATTACTCTTTCTTGTGTGCGATATGTTTTTCACAGATCACCAGCTCGATTTCTTGAAGGCATAAAGTAAATGTCTCTGAATCTAATATGAAGAGCTGATATGTATGGCTTCTAATTTCAAAGTAACTTCAAAGCTGGTGCTGCCCCATACTCACGGACTCTACTGTTACTCTAAACACGAGCCGGCTTCTTTTGCTTTTCTGTTCCAGGAGGTGCCTGTTGACACAGTGCTCTCAACAAATGCGCTGAGGAGAAAGTGCTCACGAGCTCGCATGGCACCACTAATCTTTCCACAGAGATGTTCCTCATCCTTCTGTAACACAGGCTGATGTCTTTTCACCTTCCTGGCCTGTCCCGTGCTTCGTCTCGCCAGCAGGAACGACGCGGCACACACAGGATCCTACTACAGAAAAGCTTTAATGCGTCTTGAGAGGGAGAGCATAAGCTTACAATGCGGAGACCGAGAGTGAGGAATAACCGTCCCTTATATAGGAAACTATCCTCGCTTAGGACGTGTCACTCTCTGACTGGTCGCTGCCAATTATGCCAGATGACGTACCAAAACGTACGTGTCCCTTTGAGTAGGGACGTTACCAGGCGCCTGCGTATTGCCCTTTTTACTAGGTGCGTTCTTCCGGATGCCGGTGCCATCTTGTAATGGAGTTTGTGAGGACAGCTCCTCACATATGTGAGGACAGCTCCTCGGACAGCTCCTCACATCTCTGTGAGGACAGCTCCTCGGACAGCTCCTCACATCTCCCCCTTTTCTGTTTTTTTTTTAAGCAAACAGGACACACAGATATAGGAGGGTGAAGACAGAGGTCATATCCTCGTACAAAGTTGGCGAACCTGTACAAGAGAGATACCCTTAGGCTGTTGTTGGGACCCAGGGCACTCCCGACCCGACGCACTGCCATTTTTCGAGGGAGGGAAAACTGGGGCAGAAACCCTCATGTAATATGACATGCCTTCCAGGGAGCATATTTGGTAGAACTTCCCTGTGCGATGCTAAGCTCGTCACCCCTCATGGGCTGCTCAAGCCGGACACTCTAATCCTGTGCAATGAACCGAGGTTCTAGGAGTGCAAGAGCTGTCCAGCCGGCGACCTGTTGCTTGAGCATGGTCAACCAGATTTCGGCTGACGCTCCTTGTTCAAGGGCTACAAGCGCCTGGGCGATCACTACTTTGTCCTTTCTTGTTTGAGATCTCAATTTGCAAAGCAACCAGAGGAGTAACACTAATCCACAGCAGAGGATCACTCCAAAAAGTCCCACTCCCACCCATTCCTTGAAATAAGAGACTGCTGAGGTGATCCAGGACGACAATCCCTCCGTCAAAGACAGGTCCAATCGGGTAGAATTTACTTGAATGATGGTCGCTCTCAGCTCCTGAAGTGTCTGTTCAAACTCCGAGGTCCAATTCTGTAACAGATGCTGTGAAAGACTCTTAGACAGATTAGCAGCTCAGGTAAATTTGTCATATTATATGGAGGTGACACAAAGGCCTGGGAGTTTTTGCTCACAGCCAAGCTGGGCCAGTTGCCATAGAATGTCTAATTGCTCTCGGACCAGATCTATACGTTGGTTGACAAGCATAAGGCCTCCCTATATCTGAGTATTGGCCGAGGCCTGTCTGTCCCGAGCCACAGAGATGGTGGCCGATAAATCATTGATAGTTTGGGTTGTCTGTACTGAATTTGACAAGGCCAATGCCGAGGCAGTAACCGAGGCAGCGACTGCTGTCGTAGCAATAATGCCAGCAATAATTGCAGAAGTACCAAAATCTCTTTTTCCTCTAAATAAGGTCATGGTCCCCGGGGCATCAACAGGGATCGGGATAAAGCGAGGCATGCGGGTAACTACTGCGATATTTTATATGAGTAGCTGTCCAGACAGAGGCAGCAGGTTTGATGTTCCCCGTCCAGGAAAATGACAACCGTCCCTTTTCGCCCTTTCCTCCAAGTAGCATCGCCATGGGCATAAGATCAGTGCAGCTACCATTAACCCAATGTAAGGCCACCACCATAGAGAACTGTGGCGTTAGCCACAATGTCCTCCTCACCAGTTCCCCATGTGGCCTCCCTTAACCAAGCAGAAGATTGATTATATAACATAATGCAAGGGAGATCAAAAGATGTTTTGTTGAATATGCCAAAACAAAGGCTGCCCTTAAGGGGAATAGTCCTATTTTCTTTTAGTCGTTCAACCTGTGGATCCTTAGGTAAATAGGCCAACCCTAAATCCCTGTTAGTGGTACATCACCGGCATCGGGAGTGGAAAGGTTGACATTATTCCCCATCGTAGCTCGCCCTGCACCGTTGCTGGCATCCATGGAAGAAGAGTGAGGAGGTCCAGGAGTCCCAGTCCCTTCTTGATCACTTGCTGTGATGCTCCGAGTAAGTCGTCCTGGGATCCATATGGGATTTTCATTGTCCTGTGGAAAAACACAGACAGCTCCCCTGGATCTTATTAAAACAGGATCCGGGCCTTTCCATTCATTTGTTAATACATCCTTCCATTTGACTAATTCTTTTGTCCTCTTGGGCTCTGAGCAATGTCGCTCAGCCGCTGTTTGTCCAGCTTCATCAAGATTTAAAAAATTTAAGGTAAAAAGGGCCAGAGCAGTGGCCACTCGGGGTGTTGGGGGGAGTTCTATCATAATTCCCCTTCTTTGTTTTATTAAATATGATTTGAGCGTCCGATGAGCACGCTCTATGATTCCCTGTCCTTGAGGGTTGTAGGGCAGGCCCGTCAGGTGGGTAACCTGCATCTGAGCACAAAACTGACAGAATTTTTGAGATGTGTAGGCAGGGCCATTGTCAGTTTTTACACATTTTGGCTTTCCCCAAGCACTCCATGCTTCAAGGCAGTGCTGAATGACATGTGTTGTTTTTTCTCCTGTAAGTGGGGTGGCATGTAGAATGCCAGAACATGTGTCTATAGATACATGCACATACTGTAATTTTCCAAAAGTAGAATTATGAGTAACATCCATTTGCCAGATTTGCAATGGCTGTATTCCTCTCGGGTTGACCCCGATGTGAGGAACTGGGAGGAACTGGCAGCACTGTTGGCATTGGGTGACTATATCACGTGCCTCTTTTCTAGTTATAGAGAAGAGGCGGCGTAAAGTTTCTGAGGTGACATGGAAATTGCCATGAAAGGCTTTAGCGGCCTCTAAAGGAGAGGCCAGGGCCACAGCTATCATTTTTGTGGCTTTGTCAGCCAAATCATTCTCTGAACTCATTGGGCCAGGGAGTCCAGAATGGGCCCGTATATGAGTAATGTATACAGGGAATCTTCTATTTAATAGGATAATTTGGATTTTTCGGAAAATATCTGCCACCTTACTAGTGGTTTTAATTATACCGGCGGTTTCAAGAATACCAACAGCATTAACCACATAGGAGGAATCTGAAACAATATTTAGAGGAACCTGGAATTTTTCAATGACCTCCATGACCACTAGGCATTCTACCACTTGGGGTGAGGTTTCAAAATATTGTCGTGAGAATACTTGGGAGTTTACCACATATGCTCCCACCCCTGTTTTTGACCCATCCGTATACACCGTTATCCCCTCCTTTAATGGTCTGTGGGATGTGATGCGAGGGAAAACAATAGGTTGTGATCTTGCGAAACACAATAGGGGGTGTTTAGGATAATGATTATCTATCTTCCCTGTAAAGGATGTGAGCAGCACTGCCCAATCATCAGAGGTAGCGGCTAGAGTTTGGACCTGGTAGGGTGTATATGGGATAATCAAGGATTGGGGTGGAGTCCCAAAATGACAGATGGCAGCTTTTAGGCCCTTAATAGCCAGATGTGCTACTGCGGCTGGATACCAATCAATAATCTTCACAGGGGAAGCATGTGGATGGATCCATAACAGTGGACCTTGTTGCCATAAAACGGCAGTGGGTAAATCCTTGGTATCTAGTACACAGAGTGAAAAAGGTAGAGACCAATCAATGCGTTGCAATTGGACCTGTTTTATGGCATCTTCTACTTTTAGTAAGGCCTTGGTTGCAGCGGGAGTTAGCACACGAGGGGAGGTGATGTGGCTGTCCCCTTCCAATATTTCGAACAAAGGTTTTAATTCCGCGGAAGGGATTTTCAAAAATGGTCTCAACCAGTTGATATCTCCCAAGAGCTTCTGAAAGTCATTAAGAGTATGGAGGTGGTCTCTACGGATTTCCAGTTTCTGGGGTATAATCTTATCAGGAAAAATAATGGATCCTAGAAAATGACCTGTGTCAGCAATTTGGACCTTTTCTGTAGCAATATGTAAGTCCCATTGTTTAAGGGTTTTTTGTAATAAGGAATAGGCTTGTTTGAGTAATTCTAAGTCTTTATGACACATCAATATATCATCCATGTAATGGATTAACAGTAAATTTGGATAGGTCTCCCTGACTGGTTTGAGGGCTTCCTGAACATATAACTGACACATCGTAGGGCTGTTGGCCATGCCCTGAGGTAGGACCTTCCACTGGTATCTTTTATCAGGTTCAATATGATTAATTGATGGGACAGTAAAAGCAAACCTGGGCCTATCTGGGGGGTAAAGAGGAATAGAGAAAAAACAATCCTTGATATCTATTATTACCAAATTCCAATCTTTTTGTAGGGCCGAGAGTATAGGAAGGCCCCGCTGAATGGGTCCAAGGGATTCCATCTGATCGTTAATGGCCCTCAAGTCATGGAGTAGTCGCCATTTTCCTGATTTTTTCCTTATTACAAAAATTGGGGTGTTCCAAGGAGAGGTAGAGGGCTCCAAATGTCCCAATCTTAATTGTTCATCCACCAGTCCTGTAGCCGCCTGTAATTTCTCAGAGGTTAATGGCCATTGGGGAACCCACACCGTGTCTTCCGTCCTCCATGGTATGGGTCGTGCTGCCCCAATGGCGCCTAGGAAAAACCCAGGCCTTGTTTATGGGGGTTGGCGATCGGTTCAATGGGCGTGAGACAACCCTGTTCTAATCGCCCTAGGCCTTTCCCTTCCTTATAGCCCATTCTTGACATCATGTGGGCCACTTGTGGGGGGTATTCATTAGATAAGGTCAGTCCCATGGTCTGCATAACATCCCTCCCCCAAAGATTAACGGGCAGGGGAAGTACATAAGGAATAAAGTGTCCCTGTCGGCCATCGGCAGTTGTCCAAGTTAGAGTGGCAGAGCTGATCATAGGGCATGACTGGTAGCCTAATCCTTGTAGTGAGTGAGAAGATTTTGTGGTAGGCCATGATTGAGGCCACCATTTTGAGGAAATTATACTTTTATCAGCCCCAGTATCCAGTATGCCTTCGAATTTCTTTCCATTAATTTCTAAGCTCAATTTTGGGCGGTTGTTAAGGTGAACCACCAAATATGCCAAATCATGACCAGTGGACCCCATGGGTCCCTTGGTATCCTGTATCGTGGCCTGGAAGCACGGAAGGAGTAATAACTGTGCTATTCTATCTCCTTTACTTATGGAAAAAACCCCATCGGGACTTGAGCAAAGAATCTGAATATCAAGAGAGCGCTGAGCTTCAACAAGGCCTGGATGGACTATCAGTCCTTGTAGGGCGAGAGATCCTCTCCCAAGGACAAGGCCTATGGTTCCCGGGGGTAGAGGCCCCACAGTCTGAGCAGGAATTGGCTGAATGCCCATCTGGGGCATTAGAAAGAAGTCTGAGGCGGCACGCAGGTCCAATTTTGTGTCGCCTCTTGGGGGACCTCCTCTGCCGGGGTCGTGGCCCTGTGAAAGCGGTTCCCATATCTTTGAGGGCCCTGGGACCGGGGGCCCACCAGCCCGTTTTTTGACATCTCATTAGGTCGAGTCTCCAAAGGAGGGAGTAGTTTGCCTTTAATGTCTCTCACTGATCGGCACTGGTCAGCCCTATGGTAGCCTTTGCCACATCGGACACAGAGGGTTGCAGACCCCCTGTCTCTTTTTGTCATCCTGCAGTCTCTTTTTAGATGGCCTGTTTTCCCACATTGAAAGCATGATTTTTTATCCGTCCCTTTAACGGGGCGTCGCTGGAACTGGAGAATGGCAGCCGCCAGGCCTGAGTTAGTAAGGGGCCCTCCAAGTTCCCTGCAAACTCTAAGCCAATCCTGTAGCCCTTTATTTCTTCGGGGGGCTATGGCTGTTCGGCACTCCTGGGTGGCTTGCTCGAAAACGAGCTGTTCTATTAGTGGTGCTGCTTGTTCAGGATCGCCAAAGATTCGTCCTGCAGCCTCTGTCATTCTAGCTACAAAATCTGAGAAATTTTCCTGGGGTCCCTGAACGAATTTTGTAAGTTGATTATCAATCCCTCCTCTCCTGGACAGTGCCTTCCAGGCTCTAATAGCTGTGCTGGAGACCTGAGCATAGGTGCCCCAGTGGTAAGCAGACTGATCAGCTGCAAAGCGGCCCTGTCCTGTTAAGAGTTCGAAAGTCCATTCTTGTTGCTCAGGTATTAAGGCCGTAGCATTTGCTCTGGCCTGTGTTTGGGCTGCCTCATACCAGAGCGCTTTCCATTCCATGTATTGGCCCATGCTGGCAAGGGCTGCCTTAGCAATCATCTGCCAATCAGCTGGTGTCAATGCTGTCATGGCCAACCTGTCGAGTTGTGTTAGAGTAAAGTTGGCCGTGACTCCATACTTTCTAACTGATTCCGGTAATTCCTTAATCTGATTATATTCAACAGGGGCATGGACCCGTCCTCCCTCCGGAGTCTCAAAGATAGGAAATGTCATACTCAGCTTTCTTCTCACCCTCTCGGGGACTAGTGAGAAGGCGCGTGAGCGTGTCTCATATGGAGGAGGCGCCGTTGGTGGCGGCCGCGCTAGAAGGCTTCTATTACTTCCCCTACATTCATCTGGGTAATATCTTTCCTCCTATATTTAGCTGCTTCCTCATCTAGCTCGGCCTCCTCCTCTGAGTCTAAGGTTTTATTTTCAGAGCTTTCAGAACTGTCGAGGTTCAGCGCTTCTAGCTCTTTCACAGGGTATAGGCTGGCTCCCCCTCCTGGTTTATGTGTAGAGGAGGAAGTGCTGGAATCTGAAAATTTCAACGCTCCCTTGTCTGCGGACTTACCGGGAGGGCACTTTTTCTTTCTTAGGACGTCTTTTTTCTTGCGCGCGCCCAACCTCTCACTACGTTCGGTTTCTGACAGACTTTCCCAGACTACCTCGAGAGTGGCCTGTCCTTCTACTACTGCTGCCTTACACGTTTCATCCTTTAAACAATTCTACCAGCTTCCATATAGCTTTGGTCCCTAGGCGCAGATCCTCTTCCGCCAATTTTCTGTCAAGGTCTTTTCCAAGTTTGTTCCATGAGGCAATCGTAAACGAGCCTGAACAGGCAAACCAAGGCGCCACCCTCTCCACCTCCTTCACAAAGTTTTTAAGTGTTCCTCCTCCAATTTTGATGTCCCTCTGCTTTAACACTGTTTCCAAGGCCGTGACCACAGACTGTGAGGATCCCATGATGGGCCAGGAACGCCGGCGGCTTATCTACGTCCGTCTGACAAGGCGTGAGGTGAAAGGGTCGAGACAGACACGCTGCTCTCTTATGTACGGGAGTCTTACACGCGCCTCCCCGGATGGTGCCGCTTATCTACGTCGGCCTTATCGCGTCCTTGTTCCTCAACAGTCAAAATCGAAGGTAAAAGGGAGCTGCGCGAAGCTCACTTATATACGAGAGACTGAGACGCGCCTTCAGCTGCTGTGATCGTCCTTTTAACAGTGAAAACGGTGAAAACAGAACATAAAGAGTAGGGTGGCTCCCAGGACAAATACTATAGCCTCAACAAATCCTTCCCAAGGCGGTGACAACCCCAGACCAAAGTCCAAGAGAGGGCTGCCTCTCCGAACGTATCTACCAGCAGTTCTGAATCCTCCTTGTCGCCAAGGGATCTCCGAAGGTGCTGACGATGGTGAGGTCTTTCCCGGGTTTTCAGCACCAGATGTCCCGCGCTTCGTCTTGCCAGCAGGAACGACGCGGCACACACAGGATCCTACTACAGAAAAGCTTTAATGCGTCTTGAGAGGGAGAGCATAAGCTTACAATGCGGAGACCGAGAGTGAGGAATAACCGTCCCTTATATAGGAAACTATCCTCGCTTAGGACGTGTCACTCTCTGACTGGTCGCTGCCAATTATGCCAGATGACGTACCAAAACGTACGTGTCCCTTTGAGTAGGGACGTTACCAGGCGCCTGCGTATTGCCCTTTTTACTAGGTGCGTTCTTCCGGATGCCGGTGCCATCTTGTAATGGAGTTTGTGAGGACAGCTCCTCACATATGTGAGGACAGCTCCTCGGACAGCTCCTCACATCTCTGTGAGGACAGCTCCTCGGACAGCTCCTCACACTGGCCTACTTTCCCACTCAGCAGATGTCTTTATTCGCTCCCTGTGATGACTCCTCAGGGCTCCCTGCAGGTTCAGTTATGCTCTAGTCAGCCAGCATGCGTGTGCAGCTGACAATTGTTTCCCCTTCTGAAATGATCTCTGTGAACCTTGAATTTTATCGGACAACCTGCTGACCAGGAGTCAGTTTTGCTCTGTGCTCTCCGTTCTTGGACAGCCTCCTGGCACGGTCTATGGGATGCTCCTTAGGACCAGCTCCGCAGTGCTAACACCGCCATTCTGGCCTTCCGGTCTCTGATTCTGCTGAGACTGCAGAAGTAGCTGCCAGCCGGGCCCACAAGCAGAATGCAGATGGCTTTAATTACCTTCTTATGAGCCTTCATTATAAAACTAATAATCCAGAAACTTCAAAAAATATAAAAAGAACAATAAAATAAAAATGAAACTACCTGTAATCTCACGGGGTGGTGCTTTTAGCATTCTCGCACGTTTCCCATTGGCCTTAAGATAGTTGTGCAGTGAGGCCGCACCTCCACCAGCAATGCCACCGGGTATCCGACCCCCAGAGCCCATTGGGGACATTTTCCATCGAATCATCACAGTGAGCCTGGGAATCAAGTAGAGTCCTGTGGCTGGAGCAGAAGTTGATCTTTTCTCACTGTTAGAAAGTTAGGTCACAAAGGGACAGGCAGGCTTCGAGAGGGCAGTTAGCTCAGCCTCAAGCAGGTTGAAACACAAGTGAGAGACAAGGACCATCCAGCGTCTGATTTCGGTTGCTTCAGAAACGTCCATGGAGGAGATCTGTCACCGAGCTGTTCCTGGAGGCTAGACTGCTTTGGGGAAGAAGTGGCAGCTGTCTCCACCGTCAGACACATAGCAGGTTTCTGTGAATACTTAGAATGTGAATGGGTGAACAAAGGAATGTACAAGCAACAAGTTTTACAGAAAGAACTGCTGTGTGCAGTGGGCTGTATTCATGTATGTGCAATGGGCTGTATTCACGTATACCTTGCACAACGTTGTCTGCACTTACAACTGTCTGCAATAGTGCATTAACAGATTAACAGTGCAGAGTTCATTCACCAGACCTCTTCTAAGGCCCAGTACAACTTCTATTGACCTTAGGTTCATCTGGCAAATATTTATGAAGACAAATTAGTGGCTTTTACCACACGTATTCCCTATCCACTCTGTCCATTTAAATATCCGAGGACACTTTTAGAGGCCCATCAATTTGGTAATTTCATTTTTAAGTGGGATCTCTATCAGACTAGAAAACTACATTAATATCTGATATACATTTATATCAAATTACACACACATACACACACACACACATGCATGTGTGATGTATAATCTGAATTTAAGTTAGTGGGAAAACATTGTTATGTAGTCAGTGTCATGCTTGGAAATGGGAATGCTGGGTAGTTCCTTTAGCCGGGCAGCACTTGGGAGGCAGAAACAGGTGGATCACTATGAGTTTGAGGCCAGCCTCGTTTACAGAGTCCAGAGACAGCCAGGGCTACACAGAGAAACCCTGTCCTTAGGGGGGAAAACATTGTCAAACACCAAGGATGTAAGCACGTAATTACAAACATCTGGAAGAAAACCTGAGCCAAGCAGATAGATTTTCCACATCACCAGTTTTAATGCGAGGTAGGCAAAATCAATTAAAAGCCTCTGGGTGTCTCACTGTGGAAACGTGACAAGTCCATGGGCCTCAGCCGTAGAATTCTGCCAATTAACCAACTCAATATATAAATTTTGTGAGGGCTTTTAATAATAATTATTGAGTGTATCTTACACTGTTTTTCTAGACGGCAGACTCGATTTTCTAATCAGTTTACTTGCTCTCTTTCTACTCTGGCTCTACATCATCACAGAACCACTAGAGTAAGTGACTGGTTTGTCCAGTCGCTGCCTGTCTCTCAGAACTCGACTTGGAAACATGGCCCTACAAGGAACATTGTGCCAGTGTTTGGAGTTGAGACCTTTGGAGACGATGGATCCATCTGTGGGGTTAGGAGATTAGGGGTATCTCAGGAGGGGTTTATAACAAGATCTCTCCAGTGTGTTCCGTCTCTCCACGGTGACGCCTGGCATGTCACTGGGAGTCTGCAGTCCCACCAGTAGGATGTCCCTCATCGGATGTGGCCTCTCGCTTTTGTGCTTTCAGTACCCCCCCCCCCGCTCCCAACTGTAAGAAATAAGTTTCTTTACAAACTTCTTTGTTATAGCAGCAGAAAATGAAGTCGGTTTTGTTTCTCCAGGACGACGTGGAAAGTTCTGGTTGTCATGGAGGAGCTCTGAAGGGCCGTGACTGGACCACTGAGTCCAGCACAACTCTTAGCAGAGACTCGGTGTTCTCTCCGAAGCCAAGGGTTGGTGCTTAGGCTGTAAGGCTTCCGGGTGCCCCATAGAACCCATCAGGACTTTGGAGTAGCCTCAGCCAGAGCCCACCACCAATGACTCACTGTCCACAGCAAACCACACCGCACAGCTCCCCAAAGGGTGGAGGACTCTACGTCCTTTCTTTCTTCAGAATTCTGCTCTCTTCAAAAGCATGAGAGAGTTTTTAAAAAACGACCCCAATGGGGGTTGGAGATTTAGCTCACTGGTAGAGCGCTTGCCTAGCAAGCGCAAGGCCGTGGGTTCGGTCCCCAGCTCCGAAAAAAAGAAAAAAAATGACCCCAATGCCTTGTTACACATATATATCAGAATTTAGTAAAAATGAGAAATAGCTCAAGAAACCTAATGTTGTATTTGTTTCTGGAGTGTTTGCTGACAGAAGTCGGAGCAGGGCTCTACCTCAGATTCTCTCTGCTCCCTCACTGACCATGTTGTCTCAGTCCTAATGGCTTGACTCAAGTCCACACACCACCATGGTTCTATCTCCATTGTGACCAATGACCTCTGTGTTGCCACCCTTCTCTAACTAGCCTTTCTGTCCCTGTCTCTCTTATGACCACCCTTTATATCAAGCCCAATCAGAGAATTCAGAATAATCTCTCCATCTCAAGATATTGAACTTCAAGCCACACCAGTGCAGCAAAACTCTGCAAATTGAGGTTGAAGTCTATCACTGACCAGATGGCCTCTGGGCTCCACAGGTAATGGAACCCAACTTCATTAGCAGGGTTTCTCCTTCTCTGACCTTGCCTGGGGAATTCTAAGCCCACACATATGTCTCTACCTGCGGAATGTCATGCAGTGTTAGATTTCTTGATTAAGTCCTTTCTCCTGATAAGAGACTGTTCAGCTAGCCCCTGAGATTCCTGAAATGCTTCCCCAAAGCCCTAAGCCCTCAGCCAATGACCTTTGCCGATCCTGGATGCTCCTACCCTCGGCCCCCTAAAACTTTATAAGCTTTGAATCACTGGAAGTGAGGTTGACCTGCCCTCTGATAGCCAGTCCTGGTGTGATCATTCACCACACACCCTCCCAGGGCTTCCGAAACATCCCACCCCGCCTCTCTGCTCCCTCTGCCCATGTGGACCATATTGGCAGATGATTCAGAAGGTGGGAAGGACCACCCGCCAGCAAGGTCCTCTATGCCACGCTCGCAGGTTCCGGGTACAAGGACGTAGACATCAGTGTGCCTGCTCTCTCTACACTGTAGAGCGTTAAATGCATTCCTGGTGTTAGCCTGCTTGTTGTAAATGATTTCCAGCCCACGCCAGGCTGTCACCATCTCCCATCTTCCGGCATATCAATATTCCCTTAGGACTTTGGCTGTGGGCTTGCCCACCGTAGACTGGGACAGAGTGCCCCAAGTCAGCAGCCCTGACTCATCGCTGTGAGCGCTCTCCGAGGAGTTCTATCAGTTCACTCTATACTGCGTGGGAATAATATTCCACATTTTCTTCTCTTTGCCTGATTGATCTTCAGGTTTCTCGGCCGTTAAACACTTTGCAGCCTATGACTTGATATTGTACCCTTGGCACTTACGGTTCATATTGTCTGACCGCATCCCAGGGGTAGGGGAGCGCTTTCCTCTGTGGTAGGATGGGGAGTGGAGCCCGTGTTGGCATTTCATTTCTGAGACACTAAAGAAGGCAGAATTGGAACAATGGTTTTTTATTAGAATGGCGACCGTAAGCTGAGTGACTGCACTTACACGGAGACCTGTTCCTCATTTTTAACTGTCCCTGATGTCGCTGGACACTTTGCCGAATGAGAGATTGTCACCTGCTTCTTACAAATCACAGGGAACTTCCACCCTAAGATAGAGGATCTGTGTGGCTCTTGGGACAGAAAAAGACCCTCCACTAAAGGATCTCAGGGTTCTAGTTTGATTTCTGTCACTGTGATAAACCACGTTGGGGTAAGAAAGTGTTGATTTTAGTTTACAGGTAACAGATCATCAAAGAGGAACATCAAGAAAGAACCTTGAAGTTTCTTATCGCTTACTGGCTTGTTCCTTGGTTTGCATTCAGCTAATTTTCTTACAGAGCCCAAGACCCTGCGTAGGGATGGTTCCGCCCACAGTGGGCTGGACCTTCCTGCATCAATTAGCAAAAAAAAAAAAGCTTCTCAGACACGCCCACAGGTTAATCTGACGGAAGCATTTCTTCGAGATCCAGATAACTCTGGGTTGAGAATCTGAAACTGTGTTCTATGAACAGAATGACATTTAGTTTGTGACAACTGTCTTTTCTGTCAAAGGACACATTCAGGTATGGGAGTCAACGAAGACTCCCACATAGGTGGAGGTTTAGATCATGTGAGTCCTCAGTTCTTTCTGGGCAAGCATTTCTGTTTCTTAACAAATTGGGGCATCTATCCTGGATAAATGGTTAGTACAGCCATTGTCAGCTGCAACTAAGAGAACATACCCTGTCTGTCCTCAGCTGGAACGGGACCTACAAATAAATGTTTGAAGGCTCAAAGAATGATGGGAGTGCTTCCAGAGGAAGGAAGCCCCTCCCACTCTTGAACTGCCGGGTTGGGGAGTGACAGTTTTACCAAGAGGGACCAGATGTGCTCTGGAGATGTTCACTGAGATCTCTTCTCTCTCTCTCTCTCTCTCTCTCTCTCTCTCTCTCTCTCTCTCTCTCACACACACACACACACACACACACACACACACACTTTTATTTTTTTTCCGGGGCTGGGGACCGAACCCAGGACCTTGCCCTTCCTAGGCAAGCGCTCTACCACTGAGCCAAATCCCCAACCCCACACACACTTAAAAATGATTTTTAAAGCCAGGTGGTGGAGTTGCCTGTCTTCAATCCCAGTGCCCCAGAGGCAGAGGGCAGTCAGGGCAAGGTAGAATAACCCTGTCTTAAACAAACAAACACACCAAGCCCCACCCCAAAAGTTTTTTTTTTGTTTTTTTTAAAAAATCTTTTAAAAAGTAAGGTAGAGGCTGGAAAGATGGTTCAGCGGTTAGAGCACTGAGTGATCTTCCTGAGGACCTGGTTTCAGTTCCCAGCACCCACATGGCAGCTCATGACTGTCTCTAACTCCAGTTCCAGGGGATATGAAGTCCTCCTCTAGCCTCTACAGGCACCAGGCACACTGTTGGTGCACATACATGCATGCAAAATGCTCATAGGCAATAAAGTAAGATTTTTAAAAAACATAAGAAGGAACAGACTCTGTCTGAGATTCTGCTTTGTTCGTTTGAACATCATCTCTTTGAAGATGAAGTTGGTAAGAATAAAGGAAATGAAGCACTGGCTGCATTTTGGGATAGCATTGATTGCTCCTGCTGTCTGCACCCCCTGGCACTTACGGAACAGCACATCCCAGTGTGAGCCCTTTCCTGTTCTCGTTTTCTTTTTCTCCTTCAGGGTAAAAAAAAAAAAATCAGCATAATTTATAAAGTAAAAACAATAGAGAAGGAAATTTTTCACCAATTCCATGCCCCAGAGATAAGCATTTTCAACCAGGGGGATTATTAAAAATCCGAGTTTGTACATAATTGATGTAATTTGCATTTACTGATGGTCAATGGGGGTTCGCTGGTATTTTGTTACAGGCAGGACACTTGTGCACACACATCCATGTGCCCTGGCTGCTACAACTGCTGGGGGGGGGGGGGTGTCCGTCCTTGCTGCAACACTTCTGGGTCATAAAGCACGAATGTGAAGATTTTGGAATTTTGACAAATTGCTCTCCTCCAAAGTTGGAGTTTGAATTCCAGCACATAACGTATGTGCATGTCCCCCTGATTCTAATACGAAATGTCAGCTCTTTCTGGGTTTCGACTTTGTGTTTTCTAAGGTTTCATCCTG
Source organism: Rattus norvegicus (assembly GCF_021556685.1). Lineage (NCBI taxonomy): Eukaryota > Metazoa > Chordata > Mammalia > Rodentia > Muridae > Rattus > Rattus norvegicus. The sequence goes on from NC_141545.1 coordinate 6,846,256, forward strand.
GGATAAAGCATGACATCTCTCTTTAGTGATTTCTATTATATTGGTAGATCTGTTTGACTGTTTTTGTTGGTCTGTTTTCTTTTTTTCCCTTCGCAGCTTGCCTGTCAATCATCTTTTGATTTTTTTTACAGTTAATGAATGCATTCATTACTTAGCAGAACTAGTTATGGTTGTGGGTATTAACCTTTTCCAGATAGTTGCCGCCTGTCTGTCTCCTGCATCCAGTTCTCTAAGCACCTCTGACTACCACTCACTTAAATCTTGATTAGCTTTTCCAGGTTGTTCGTGGTGCTCAGGAAGGCTTTCTACAACCAAAAACATAAAAGCATACTACTGTCCTGCTACTTTTCTCCACTTAGAATATTGCTTCTCTAGTCTGTTAGATACTTTGTCGGTACGCAAATCTGGAATCCAGTTTTGTTTTCTTCTTAATAAAAAAAAAGCGCGATTTCCTTTTTTTTAATTTTGTTTTTTCATTAATTTATTTATTGACTTTATATGTCGATCACAGCACCCCTCCTGTGCGCCAGGTCCCCTGAAGTGGAAACTTGTAGTTTCTTTGGAAAGTTTGTTATATCAAATGCTGCATTGCTGGGGCACCCTGGTAAAAGGACGTCTCGCTGAGGCACGCACGCGAAAGACTTTTCCTGAAGCAGACACAGGTGGAAGGATGATTTGGTACAGCAAACGCGTGAAAGGAGCCCGGAGGAGGGAGTATGAATAGGACCCCACAGTGGGAGACACGCCCTGAGCATTGGTCTGTCCCACTTTGCTAATCTTCGCTAACGACACACACGTATTGGTTCACCTTACAGAGCGTTGTCGGTCTCCACTTGTGGTGGCACCGGAGAGAAACCCGCCAAAGAACTGCTCATGGGGGTTCCTGCAGCAGCTTGTGGCTTCTGAGGCCTTGCCTCAGGCAAGCCGGGTGGGGTTTTCAGTTTTGAACCACAGTCGCTCGTTCGTGCCTGGGGTCTGCCTGTAGAAAGGACCGGAATGAGCTGCTGAGTCGTATTGGCTGTCTGCCACGGGACTGAAACTCAGACAAAGGAGATCGAGCTCACCCTCAAAGAACAATTGCTGAGCAGGTCCATTTCCCCCACATCCTAATGACGTTTCTCTTCTACCACTTCCGCTGGGTGGTGGGCTAGAGGAGAGGTTGAATGTTATTAAAAGTAGGTTGCGGTTGGGGATTTAGCTCAGTGGTAGAGCACTTGCCTAGCAAGCGCAAGGCCTTGGGTTCGGTCCTCAGCTCTGGAAAAAAAAAAAAAAAGTAGGTTGCCCAAAATTTATGCCTACAGTTCCCTTTTCACACAGCATTTTCACCATGCTAGGCACGAGGCTCTCTTAGTTCCTTATCCATATTACCGATAGCTTCTTTCCAAGTGATCCTTTAGATTCTGGTATCTTCTTTCTCAGCTAATGCCATTTGCCACTGCCAAATTAATCAACCAGCCACTTAATGTCGCCTCTAGATTAAAATAAGTTGAGGCAACGAGCTCAATCAGGACAGTTCCTCTTCTCTCTTGGTGTCATTTATTGATACCTAAGAAATTAAATGGTTTATTTAAAACTTGATCCTGATTCTCGGGCGGGGCGGCACGGTGCCTTTGAGGGCATCGATGTGCATGCCTTGGTGTCTCTGAGCACTTCCCAGTTGGATTACTTACCACTGTGGCGCCATGAACTTGCTGCCGTGGGTAGAGATGCGTTCCCACAGAGGGCGAAGGTTGGTGACAAGTGGTCTGTGAGCTTGTGAGGATGGCATTGTGCTTGGGTATGTAGGCTAGAGTCAAGAAAATCCCTTCTACTCCCTTGACTGTCCTACAGGGAGGTGCACTGGGGAGAGCAGATCTGAGGATAAAGAGAAGCAGGGGATGAATGGGTCCTCTGCCAAAGAAATAAAGTCAAGTGAGCCAAATTAAAGTTTAAAGGCCGGTTTATTGGGGGTAACTCTCGGGCAGGTTCACCAAGAGCACAGGAGGAGGGCTGAAGTAGGGGCTTCTTTAAGGGGAGGGATGGTGAGGCACTGGGGTGGAGCTTTATTTGGTGTCTTTTAGGGCTCTGTGGCGGGGGAGGAGGGTTCTTATGTCCAGTGGTCACTTTGAAATCCGGAAGGAGGAGCTGGCTTTATCCAGTGTTTTGTTCAGGCTTTTGTGAATGTGGGCTCCTGGTCAGAAGAGAAGGGTGGGGACCTTTTAGCCCAGGTCATCCTGCCTTTGTCTCAAACCTCCCGCCTAACCGACGTAGGAGAAAAGGATCAGACTGTTGACGGAATTTTGATTTCTAGTTTCATGTGTGTGCCGTGCGATGTGCGTGTGTGCACGAAGCCACTCTTGGGCAATCATTCGCCACTGCTCCGGCACCTTATACACGGAGGCACGGCTTCTTAGTAAAGCCCAAAGCGCCGAGATACAGTCTTGCTAGTCTGGGTTTCCCACCTCCAGTTTCAGGGGCTAGAATTACAGGCAGGCCGCATGGCCATGAGGCATCTGTGTAGCGTTCAGGGCTCCAAAGTCAGATCCTTGCATTTCTGAAGTAAGCGATTTAACCACTGGGCCGTCTTCCAATCCCTGCTGACCTCTGTCTGTTGAAAAGATTTTGCTCATCACCGTGAGCACAGTCAATGAACACAATTGTCTCAGTCAGGGTTTCCGTTCCTGCACAGACGTCACGACCAAGAAGCAAGTTGGGGAGGGAAGGGTTTACTCAGCTCACACGTCCACATTGTTGTTCATCACCACAGGAAGTCAGGACTGGAACTCAAGCAGGTCAGGAAGCAGGAGCTGATGCAGAGGCCATGGAGGAATGTTACTTACTGGCTTGCTCCCCCTGGCTTGCTCAGCCTGCTCTCTTATAGAACCAGGACCACCAGCCCAGGGACAGCATCACCCACAATGGGCGGGGCCCTCCCTCCTTGATCACTAATTGAGAAAATGCCTCACAGCTGGGTCTCCTGGAGGCATTTCCTCAAGGGAGGCTCCTTTGTGATAACTCCAGCTCGTGTCAAGTGGACACACAAACACATCACTATTCAGCCTCAACCCTTACTTTCTTATTCATCCCAAGATGTAAATAACTTTGAGAGTCTCACAGTCTTTACGTATTAAAAGTGCAATCTATTTAAAATATCCAATATCTTTTAAAATTTAAAGTCTCTTAACTGTGGACTCCAGTAAAATACTTCAAGAGAAAAAAATGTCAGGGCACAGTCACAATCAATATCTGGGATCCATTCACGATCTTCTAGGCTCCTGCAAGGGCTTGTGTCGCTTCTCCAGCTCTGCCCTCTGTACTACACTCCTTGTCTTCTGGGCTCCAGATGCCTGCACTCCACTGCTGCTGCTGCTCTTGGTGGTCATCTCATGGTACTGGCATCTCCAAAACACTGCTGTCTTCCACTGCAACTAGGCTTCACCAATAGCCTCTCACAGGCTCTCTTCATGGCGGCAAGCCCCAACTCCTTTGCCTTTCAGTCCTGGACCATCAATTGCAACTGAGGCTGCACCTTCACCAATGGCCTTCCATGGCCTCTCACAGTGCCCACCCTCAGCTGCTCTCCATGACCCCTTCATGCCTTCAAAACCGGTACCACCTGGGTGACCCTTATACACTACCAAGTCCAGCCACAGCATGAGGTAAAACCTTGGGTGTCTCTGGAACACAGCCTCTTTGTGCTCTCAGAAAACACTTCCCAGAAGATTTCACCTCAGTGATGCTGGTCTCTTCTTAATCACCACTAGTTTCTTAGCTCCAGCTGACTAGCATCAACTGTCCCAGTAACGCAAAGGTTCACTTTAGTAGTTCTGGTATCTTGTTAATCAGCTGATTCTTCTGTTCCAGCTGACCAAAACCACAGAATCTTCACAATCAAAACAGCAATGGCCTGATAAGAGTCTTTAATCTTCCCTCTGAAATTTCACAAGCCAGGCCTCCATCTTCTGCACTGTTCTCAACATTATCTTCCAAGCTCCTACAGAACATCCCACAGAGCTCTTAACATCCAGTGGATCTTCTAGCTCAAAGTTCCAAAGTCCTTCCACAGTCCTCCCCAAAACATTGTCAGGTTGTCACAAGAAAACCCCACTCCCAGTAACAATTTGTCTTAGTCAGGGTTTCTATTCCTGCACAAACATCATGACCAAGAAGCAAGTTGAGAGGAAAGGGTTTATTCAGCTTACACTTTCGAATTGCTGTTCATCACCAAAGGAAGTCAGGACTGGAACCAAGCAGGCCAGGAAGCAGGAACTGATGCAGAGGCCATGGAGGAATGTTACTCACTGGCTTTCTTCCCCTGCCTTGCTCAGCTTGCTCTCTTATAGAACCCAGGACCACCAGTCCAGGGATGGCACCACCAACAATGGGCTGCCCCTCCCTTCCTTGATCACTAATTGAGAAAATGCCTTACAGCTGGGTTTCATGGAGGCATTTCCTCAAGGGAGGTTCCTTTTTCTGTGATAACTCCAGCTTGTGTCAAGTTGACACACAAAACTAAGCAGTACAAAAATTTACAGTGTCTTTTTTTTTTATGCTGAGATTATAACGTTTTCTTCATATTCAAAGAAGAGGCAACAGTTTCCTCACAGTATTTAAAATTTCAAGGCATTTGAAGTCTACATGTTTGCAAAACAAAACAAAAACACAACACACACACACACTCAACAGAAATAAAGTGGGAGCTTGTCTCCATGGCTGCATTCTTGTATTCTAGGGGGAAGGGGATGGGACTCAGAGATGGATGGGAAGGGGGTATGGGGGAGACAGGACAGACACTTGATCCTGGGGTTCTTGTACTTCTCTGATTAATCGCTTTACCCTGTGTTTTACTTCACCACCACCCCTCCCGCCCCCCACTGATCTCCCCAAATGTGAGAAGGAACACAGGAGTCTTCACTCACACTTCAGGAGTCCAGAGTTTAATTACCACAGTGGAACCTTGATAGAGACAAAGGTCAGGAAATCATGGGCTGGAAGATGGAGCAGCAGTTAAAGCCTGTGTCGCTCTCGAAGAGGGCTCAGGTTCAGTTCTCAGCACCCACATGGTTCACAGCCCAGCCGTAACTGTAGCTCCAACGGGTTCGATGGCATCCTCTGGTCTCTATGGGGACTGAACACCTGGGTGCCATACATGCAGGCAAACACACATATAAAGTAAAAATAAATCTGAAAATAAATACTTAAACGAAAGTTCTGGAAATCAAGTTTAATTGCCAGGGAATCACTTTCGTTGGGTTGAATTAACTGTGATCTACGAGCCCTGCTACTAAGTTTGGTAGACTTGGGGTCCATCTGATATAGTCATACACCACATGTCCCTTTCACAGCCAGATATCAAATAGGAAGCATTAAATCACCCTTTGATCACTGCTCTGTGAAAAATCCCCTTTTCTTTTTTGTATTGCTGGTCAACTTTTTTTTTTAAACAATAGATAGAATCTATTTAGCACACTAAACAGTCAGACTAAGTAGATCCCCAGCCTCAACTGTTTCCTTTAAAAAAAACTATTTTTATTTTATGTGCATTGGTTTTGCTGCATTTCCTTTTACATGTATGGTGATGGTGTCAGATCTTGAAGTTATAAACAGCTGTGAGTGGCCACGTGGGTGCTGGGAATCGAACCTGGGTCCTCTGGTAGAATAGTCACTGCTTGTAACCGCTGAGCCATCTCCACAGCCCTTCCAGCTCTTTCCTTATGTCACTTGAAGCGTCAGCTCTAGGAGGGGCCCTCGGGGCTGCATGCAGACATGTGTGCTGTTTCATTTTCCTGTAAGATGCTGACTGTGAGGTTGCAGGAAGTAATTTTTTTCATTGCTCATTCCTATTTTTCTCATTTACTGAGGTATCTAAATGACACGCTGAACAGAGCAGAGGTGTCTCTGTCCCCACCTGGTGACTTCGTCTCACTAACGCTGAGAATGTGTGCTTGCTGGAGTTGAGAATATTTCATCAGTACCGGAGTCCACTGGCTGTGCTACATCGTGCCGTCTCCAACGGTAACACTTGCCACTGTGTTGACTCCAATTCCTGTGGAAATCGGAGGGCATCGCTCCCAGAATGACTGTTCTGCAAGGGTCTTACTCATCCCTCTGTGGGCGGTGACAGAGGCTGAGTTGTACCATAAGGAGTAGGACGGTGGGATCCTTCATTTTTCTGGGCTTCTCTTAGGGACTCATCTTAGTGTACATTTGTCCTTTGAGCTTTGGGATGCTTCCCAATGAATGGGACAAAGCCCATGTATGCATATGTATGTATGTATGTATGTATGTATGTATGTATGTATGTATGTATAATGGATTCTGTGATGCATATGTATGTATATAATATATGTATGTATATATGTGTATATATATGTACGTATATATGTATACATGTACACATACAATGGATTCTGTGACTTGAAGCTTCTCTTCAAAGGGCCTTGAGAGAACTGAGGAAAATATGCTGGTCTTTTTCATCCTAGCACTGGGAGTTACTGGGCTGACTTTCCCTCCAGAGTGGTGTGGGGGCAGAGGTCTTCCACCCAGCATCCCTGCACAGAGACCCCACTTGCTCGAAGGCTCGAAGGGCTCGAAGTCAAAACGTGAATATTTATAGGAAGGACGGCAAAGGGTGGGAAATGGGATGTGGTGCCGGGGAAGTTGAAGTCTGAGTGCTTTAGAGTTTTTCTTTCTCTCAGAAAACAACTCACAGCTACAGGTTCACCAGAAAATTTAGAGGGGTCTAATTAAGGAACGGATTTAAAGGGTTAAAGAATAACAGGGGGAAGGGAGAGAAGGGGAAGAGAGGATGCAGGGAAAGGAGAAACAGAACCCCCACACGACCCACAAATCTTAGACCCACTGTGTGTTCTTGATGGCTTCTCAGGTTGTGGTCTGAGGCAGGGCGGACTTCTCTGATGGGATGTGGGGCTCTCTCACCAGAAGAAAACTGAGTACTCTCAAACCTGGCAAAGTTTCTGAGTGACTTCCCTACCCCGCCTTCCCGCTGCGTTCAGACCCAGGCAGAGCTCTCTAGGGATGTCGTCTGAAAGATTCCCCTGAGTGGAAAGCTCAGAATGGGAGAAAGGGGAAAGCAGGTGTTTCATCCCCGAGGCGCCAAACGTCGCGCAAAGTTGGGCTGCACATTCTTTCCTCCATGAACACCAGTTCTTGGAAGGCAAAGGGAGTGGACGCGGGAGCGGGCGACGCGGGGACATCCCAGGACGGAGGGCATGGTATTGTGCGGTGTGGGATACGCTGCTCCCTGAGCTGGCTGCAGCAGGTGCTCGTTCTCCGACGTCCTCCGGACGCCAGCGGTGCTCCCTGGGCACCGTGGCTGTCTGAGCCCCTGTCCCGCCCCCGTGCCAGGCCGGAGTGGGGGGCGGCGCCTTCTCTGGATAATCATTGCTCGTGGGGCGACGGGAGCGGGGGTGGGCACCGCGGGGGGAGGGCGGCGGGGCTCGGGCATATAGGGACGCGGCGCGGTGCCCTCCCGGCTCCCGCAGCATGCCAGCCCGCGCCCCTCCTCGCCGCCTGCCGCGGCTCTTGCTGCTCCGTTTGCTGTCGCTGCATCTGCTGTTGCTCACCCTGCGCGCCCGCTGCCTAAGCGCTGAGCCGGGTCAGGGCGCGCAGACCTGGGCTCGCTTTGCGCGCCCTCCTGTCCCAGAGGCCGCTGGCCTCCTCCATGACACCTTCCCCGACGGTTTCCTCTGGGCGGTAGGCAGCGCCGCCTACCAGACGGAGGGCGGCTGGCGACAGCACGGCAAAGGCGCGTCCATCTGGGACACTTTCACCCATCACCCTCGGGCCATCCCGGAGGACTCCCCGATCGTCATGGCGCCGTCGGGTGCCCCGTTGCCTCCCCTGCCCTCCACTGGAGATGTGGCCAGCGACAGTTACAACAACGTCTACCGCGACACAGAGGGGCTACGCGAACTGGGGGTCACCCACTACCGCTTCTCCATATCGTGGGCGCGGGTGCTCCCCAATGGCACCGCGGGCACCCCCAACCGCGAGGGGCTGCGCTACTACCGGCGGCTGCTGGAGCGGCTGAGGGAGCTGGGCGTGCAGCCGGTGGTCACTCTGTACCATTGGGACCTGCCGCAGCGCCTGCAGGACACCTATGGCGGCTGGGCCAATCGCGCCCTGGCCGACCATTTCAGGGATTACGCCGAGCTCTGCTTCCGCCACTTCGGTGGTCAGGTCAAGTACTGGATCACCATTGACAACCCCTACGTGGTGGCCTGGCACGGGTACGCCACCGGCCGCCTGGCCCCGGGCGTGCGGGGCAGCTCCAGGCTCGGGTACCTGGTTGCCCACAACCTACTTTTGGTGAGTTCGAGGGGCCAGGCAGGGGGCCACCTTGGGGGACAGAGGGCCTCAGAAGTGCCAGAGCCACTTCCAGAAATCCTCCCTTGAACCCATTACGAGGTCACACAGGTCTTACACGCGGCCGGCGGAGACCCCCCACCCCCAGCAGCTCTGGGGCTCTCTTCCAGAAGTGGAGTTAGAAACTGGAGGGAAAGGCTGCGGCTCGTGGTGCGCGCTTTAGGGCCCCTAGAAAAGGACCCAGAACTCTTGCTCCACTGAAGAAAGGAGCCCGCGGTTTCCCCTCAGGTGTTGTGAAGTCAAAGTTCCTAGAGGTAAGGGCCGGGAAGATTAGAATTAGCTGCAGGGTCAGAATAAAGAGGGTGAATGAAAGCCACACCTTTGTTCACAAGCTGCAGACCGGCCTTGCCCCTGCAAGAGCTCCGTGTTAATTCAGTAAAACCTGTCTTGCTAGTGACACAAGGCTAGCTAATCCTTGAAGTGTTTGGGCTTATGCTGTGTTCAGAGGTCCCTTCTGAGGCAGGGCAGGGTAGGAATATTCTTGCTTCTCTCACCAGTAATTGCCACGGGTCTGAAGACCCCCTTACACAGTGCAAGATGGACGTAAAAACACAGGGACATCTATCGGGGGACGGCTTCCTCCAACACCCGTGTTTCCACAGTGCCATCTCTAGTCGAAGGGATTCCTCACCGAGGAAGTGAGTGACCAAATACAGCCAATGGTTCTGAACGTCTTGAAGAGGAAGGCTACTTCTAAACACGTTCTAATCAGTAGGGCACTTTAACAGGCTAAGCTACAGAGCCAGGCCTCCTGTTCTAAAGACTTAATTAACTGTAGACAGTTGAAGCAGGGCCGCGCTGGCCTATCGTCGACTCTGTGCTCTGAACCGCTGGTAGTGTGGCATTGCCTAAACGACATTGTGTCAGCTTCACAAAACCTGGGTTTGCTTGTGGCCTTGGTTTCATGTAGGTGTGTGTTTTTATACACACTTTTAGAATAGTGATCCCTAAGTGTGGTCAATCTGCCCATCTTTTCAAAACAAAACAAACAAAACCAAACAAAACAAAAACCCCAACAAGCCCTGGGCCAAATCAGCCCAGAGGAAGGACTGGTGTTGAAAAATGTGGGAGTATGGGCAGGGGGGAGGGTTGGTGAACTGAACCACCTTTTGAAGAAAAAGCAAATTGTCAGCTCCTGCCAGAAACAGATTAGGGACAAAGATAACTCCTTGAAGTTGAAATGATGCAAATTCTAGTATCTGGAGCACATAGAATAAACTATGTATGTGAAAGTGTGTGTGTGTGTATGTGTGTGTGTGTGTGTGTGTGTGTGTGTGTAGGGGGAGGGGGAGGCTGTAAATCTGGTGCTCAGTGATTACTTATAACATGAAGGGTTGCATGAACTCTCTGCTGCTTACTGTCAGTCATGCCTTCGACTTTGCAGTTGCATTTCTAACCGCCCCTTGTAGAAGTGCAGCGGACTTTGTAGTCGTGAGACACGAGCCACTGGCAGGCACGTGGCTCATTTTTGCTGATGCCGCACTTGAAAACCCAAGTTACTGTAAAACATTAATTTTGCCTTTTAAATTCCTCTGGGTTTAGAATTTAGCCACCCCGTTATATTATTTAGAAACAAGGCGTTGCAAATGAACGCCACTGCGTATGTAAAACCCTCTTATTTTGCTCTGGGTGCTGTTTCTTGGTGCTTGATGGGGGTGGGAGGGGAGGGGAGGAGTTTTTACTTTACCTGAAAAAAAGTCAAGATGTGCAGATTTTGGTCATAGACACTTTTGGTTTCCATGCTGGTGGTTTTGCGAACAGTTGGGGGCCACTAAGTGCTTTGAGTATTAATTTGCATTCCAGAATGCTGAGGAAGGAGGCTGTGAGCCAAGACCCGTCCCTGTGCTTAGACTAATCTTCAGGTGGGCTTTGCACACTGGGGCAGGGGATGGACTTTCCACCTCGTGGGAATTCCACAGTCACTCTCTCTGATGACTTGGGGGAGTCCGAGCTTGGGCTGTGGTCTGAACTGGGGTGGGCTGGGGTTGGGACGAAGGAAGGTACCTTTACCTTCCTTGCACAGCACGGAGCTGGCTGTTTTGTTCCTTTGGGTCCTCCTCTGGATTTTTCTTCTTCCACTGGCTGGAGTCAGATGTCTCAGTTTCCATGACTCTCGAGATGAAGTTTTGACAGCTCCCCATCCCATAGTCTGTAGCTGGGGGATCCAATCTGAGGGTGCCTCTGAGGTGATTTTCCTCCGCACACAGATTCCTGAGAGGCCCAGAACCAAGTCAAAGGCACATTTGACCCCACCTCTGTCCCCTCAGAGGGGGTTTCTTACGGGTCTTGCTATCAAAGCTCACACCCCATTTCTGGGCCGCTGCTCCCACGTCTTGAGTGTCTCTAGCTCACTTGCCAGATTGCCTCTGTCTCAGGGTTTCTGTCACAGTGATGGAACAGTGCAACCAATAGCAGCTTGGGGAGGAAAGGTTTTATTTCATGCTACATCTTGTGGTTGATCATCCAGGGAAGTCAGGGTAGGAACCTAGATTGAGGAACTCACGCAGAGGCTATGGAGAGGCTGCTTACAGGCCTTGCTCCTCATGGCTTGCTCAGCCTACTTTGTGATAACACCCAGGGTCATCTGCCCAGGGAGAGCACTACCCACACTGGGCTGGGCCCTCCTATACCAACCACTAATTGAGAAAATGCCCCCACAGACTTGCCTACAACCTGATCTTAAGAGGCGTTTTCTCAGTGGGGGCTTCCCCCTCTTAGATGACACTAGCTTGTGTCAAGTAGACATACGAGGCAGCACACCCACTCTCCCCTGGACATTCCTTTTGCCTCCTGCGTGCCTTCTTCACTGTACCTGGAAAGGGGGGAGTATCTAGAGCTCTGTCTTGGGGCCTCCCACTGGCAAGCCCTCCATATGAATCTTAAGACCCTCCACCTCCCCTGTGCAATCCAGAGCAACCACATTCAGTCTCCAGCTGGGACTTCTCTGAGCACAGAACTCTGACAGCTTTGTTCACTTAGCTAGCAAGGGAGGTCGATAGTTTTGTTCAAGATCAAACTCTCATTCTCCTATCTGTGTTATGGTACATTGCTCTTCCAGTTGGTCAAACCCCAGTTCCAACTCTTCCCTTGTCCCTTCCCCCTTCTCTCTCCCTCCCTCCCTCCCTCCTTCCCATTCTTTTTTTCTCGTGTCTCATTGGGCATTGGACCCAGGGCCTAGGGAAGCACTGTACCACTGAGCTATCTCTATGATGGGGCCCAGCCTAACCTTGTGTTTTGCCTCAGCAATGCCCTGGTTGAATCTGTGCTCCCTGCTGTGTGGCCTGTTGGGAGTATTCAGAAGGAGCATCATTCTGTGGGAACAACACAGATTCCTGCTTGCTAGAACCCCACCTATTCACACTTGAACATCATTCCTTCCATCCATGGAATTCCACCATACTCCAATGCCTCTTATCACAGTCTTCATGCTTTTATCCATTTCTCTCTACCCCCTTTATATCCCCCCTCTCAATCCCCCTCTCTGTATCTCTCTCTACCCCCTCTCTCTCTACCCCCTCTCTTTCTGTCTGTCTCTCTGTCTCTCTATCTCTCTGTCTGTCTCTGTCTGTCTCTCTGTCTCTCTGTCCCTTTGTTTCTCTCTGTCTCTGTCTGTCTCTCTGTCTCTGTCTCTCTCTGTATGTCTCTGTCTCTCTGTCTGTCTCTCTGTCTCTGTTTCTCTGTCTCTCTCTGTCTTTCTGTCTCTCTCTGTCTCTCTGTCTCTCTCTGTCTCTCTCCACTTCAAGAGCAAGAAATCCTTACTCTTTCTCAAACCTAGGGCTGGAAAAATGACTGTGTAGGCAAGAGAGCTTGCCGCTCTCACAAGGACTAGGGTTCAGTTCCCAGCACCCACAGGTCAGCTCCCGATGGCCTGTAACTCCAGTTCCAGGTGATCTGAAACCCTCTCATGTCCTTTGTGGGTGGCTCCTGCAGGCCCACAATGCACACAAACTCAGTAGGCTCACACACATACATGAAAAAAAGAACTTAAAAAGAAAGCTAATTTGCCCTTGGTGGGTGCTGGCATTGTCTTCTAGCTACTCGGTGGCTTGGCTTTGCCTCAGTAACTTTACTCTTAGGGAAGCTATTCCCTGAGTCCATGTGTCTGTCTACCTAGCCATCTTCTGGTGGGATGGAGGATCCCAAGGCTTAATCAGGAACTGTCCTGAGTGCCGCATACAGTCTGGCACTCCAGGTAAACCGTTAAGGGTGGTTGCTGTCTGGCTGTATCACAACCAGTTCCAGTTAGAGGCTGCCAAAAGTGACTCTACCACATCATGGCGACGTTTTCAGAATGAGGTGAGTGGTGAAGTATGTGTTAGTCAGAGTGAATACTGGAGATAACTTTGTCTCCAGTTGCATTTTTATCCCCCAAGCAATTAATGTGCATGCATTCAAGCCACACGTCAGGAGTTTCCTGCGTATTAAAATGCCTTTGGAAGTATCAGTTGGGTTGAAGGTTAATCTAGTTTATAGAACATGGCTGGATTTTGGTGTGTATTTAATGAGAAAGAGTTGAACTGCTCTTGACTGGCTGCTCTGTGCATTGAACACAATGTTCTCTGGAGGGTAAAGTCAAGTTCAAGAAAAAGAATTAGTGAAATAATTTTTAAATCATAGCAATTGTCTTAAAATGTCAATTGCAGGGCTGGGAAGATGGCTTAATGGCTGAGAGCACACACTGCTCTTGCAGAGGATCAATCTGAGTTTGGTTCTCTGCACCCACACTGGTGTGACTCACGATCCCTTACAACTCCAGCCTCCTTAGACCCCAGCAATAAGCCTCCTACTTCCACACAGACATAATTAAAAAGTAGTAAAAGCAAATCTTTAAAATGTCAGTTGCTTCGAGGTAAAGGAAAAGGAGAAACGCAAACTGCCAAGAACTTCAATAACGTCGATGTCCCTTTCCTGAGCACGGTGAGCACCCACACAGCTGGGTTAGACGAATTATAGCCGGCCATGGCTTCTGCCCACTCAAACCACGAGTTGAATCGTGGTTTTTAAAATTCCCATTGTTTCGCGCCACAGTTTGTTGTAATTAATTTGTGGGGAAGGTGCTTTATTTCCCTGAATACTATTTTTGAAGGTTTTAGGTGAAGAGAACAGAGGACATATCTACTGGGAGGGGGCGAGGCAGAGAGTGGGAGCCACGGTGCCCTGTATCACTGCGTGCCCTGAGGTCAGCATCATCTGCAGAGACGCCCATGAGATGTAACATATAGAGAAGCAGCCACCCACAGTGTGCTTTTTATGTGTGCCTGTGACGTGTTGGGTGCTATTGGAGTGAAATTAGTTATTGCTGTGTCTTGGGATATTTTCTTACTCACCTTTTAAAGACTTAACACTGTGGCCACAATTTATGGGTCAGAGAGGACAGACAGTCAGAATAGATACTTCTCACACCTGGGACTCTCTGAAGTAACAATCTATATGTAATATTTCTAATCTTTTCCCTAGATTTATTTTGTTGTATGTATAAGAGTGTTTTGCCTACATGTACACATGTATGTGACCACATGTACACCTTGTGCCCTGGAACTGGAGTCGAGGGTACGTGTGAACTACCCTCGGTGCTAGTCATTGAACCTGGGTCCTCTGTAAGAACAGCAAGGTCTCTTAACTGTTGATCTATCTCCCTTGACTTAATTTGGAACCCAAAACAGCTTTAAAAATGAAGTCTTTTTGGAGATTATTTGACCAGAATTTTACCAAAGGTTTCTTTGGCTCTTTGAAAGGCTCCATTTTCACAAGCGTCTTGATGGTCCTGGTTTAATCTTCAGAAGATGCACTGAAGTGTGTGACTGGCACAATGAAGTGTAAGGGCAGCAGAAACATTCCTATGTAGTGTGGCGAGAGTCTGTGTAGACTGATGTGAGATTGTCATCCACAAGGCAGCTTGACTGTAGCCCACACTTTCTAAGCTGAAAGCAGTGAGGAACAGAGACCTTAAATATAGTGACTCTATAAAATGTATTTCAATGTCAACAAATGCCTTTTTAGTGGATGAATTGAATGGTAGAGTAGGGAAGTGTCTTAGGGTTTTACTGCTGTGAACAGACACCATGACCAAGGCAACTCTAATAAGGACAGCATTTAATTGGGACTGACTTACAGGTTCAGATGTTCAGTCCATTATCATTAAGGCAGAAACATGGCAGCATCCAGGCAGGCATGATGCAGGAGGAGCTGAGAGTTCTACATCTTCATCTGAAGGCTGCTAGCAGAATACTAATTTCCAGGTAGCCAGGATGAGGGTCTTAAAGCCCAGACTCACAGTGGCACACCTACTCCAACAAGGCCACACCCACTCCAGTAAGGCCACACCCACCCATCAAGCCACACCCACTCCATCAAGGCCACACCCACCCCAGCAAGGCCACACCTACTCCAACAAGGCCACAGCTCCAAACAGTGCCACTCTCTGGACCAAGCATATACAAACCATCACAGGAAGGGTCTAGGAAATCCACATCAAATTTTCTCCTAGGATTAAACCCTCATCCTCTAACTTCTGCATCCCTGTTCCTCTCAAGATGCCCCTGGGTTTCATCTTTTGTTTTAAACTGACACCTGGTTGTCTCTCTACCTTCCCAAATCTCAAAGAATAAAATAAATCATGCTTGCATGGGACAGATGCTGTGGGGTGGATGTTTGTCTCCTTCTGAAACTGAGGTTGAGAATTAACTGCCGTTGTAGTAGGTGAAGCCTTGGGGGAAGGGTGCTGTTAGCTTGTGAACCATTAGTGCTGTTACTGGTGTAACGGACGAGGTGTCTGAAGATTGGCTCTGATGCTTGGCTTCTGTTAGCTGTCTTTCAAGAGTACAGTCTCTGGCAGTGCAATGCCCTCTTTCCCATGATGCAATGGGAAGGCTATGTGCAGCCCCTTGATCTTGGATTTCTTGGCCTTTTGAAATGTGAGATTAACTTTTCCTTAGAAATTACCTAGACCATGATATTGTGGTGGCAGCAGAAAGTGGACAGAGGCAGCAGCTGTCTAAACATCTGAAGAGGCCAGTGTGTGGGCTAAAAAGTCTGCTGGGACCCTGACACTTAGGGACTCTTCATGAGAGTTCACAATGCAGCAGGAAGGTAGAGGGCTGAATTCCAAGACCACAAATGTAAACGTTGAATGCGCCTCTTGATCATGTGCCCTTGGATGGAGGAGAAGAGACAGGAAAGTAGACAGAAATGATGCCTGGTGTTGTTTGGCTCCACCTTTACCCCACAGTGCTTTCTGAACTGAGGTGATGGATGTAGAAGACAGGGCTGGGGTCAACACAGGCTCCAGGAGAGAACTCAGACTGCTGTACCTCTGTGGATTTATAGCTCCGCCTGTAGGGTTGTAGCTCTGTCTGTAGGGTGGTTGTAGCTCCTTCTGTAGGGTGATTGTAGTTCCTTCTGTAGGGTGATTGTAGTTCCTTCTGTAGGGTGGTTGTAGCTCCGTCTGTTGGGTGGTTGTAGCTCCTTCTGTAGGGTGGTTGTAGCTCCGTCTGTAGGGTGGTTGTAGCTCCTGTAGGGTGGTTGTAGCTCCTTCTGTAGGGTGGTTGTAGCTCCTTCTGTAGGGTTGTAGCTCCGTCTGTAGGGTGGTTGTAGCTCCTTCTGTAGGGTGGTTGTAGCTCCGTCTGTAGGGTGGTTGTAGCTCCGTCTGTAGGGTGGTTGTAACTCCTGTAGGGTGGTTGTAGCTCCGTCTGTAGGGTGGTTGTAGCTCCTGTAGGGTGGTTGTAGCTCCTTCTGTAGGGTGGTTGTAGCTCCGTCTGTAGGGTGGTTGTAGCTCCTTCTGTAGGGTTGTAGCTCCTTCTGTAGGGTGGTTGTAACTCCTGTAGGGTGGTTGTAGCTCCGTCTGTAGGGTGGTTGTAGCTCCTGTAGGGTGGTTGTAGCTCCTTCTGTAGGGTGGTTGTAGCTCTGTCTGTTGGGTGGTTGTAGCTCCTTCTGTAGGGTTGTAGCTCCTTCTGTAGGGTGGTTGTAGCTCCTTCTATAAGGTGCTGCCTTTACCACCTCAGTGGGCTATGTCATTGTAGGTCACTGGGAGCCTTGGTTCCACTTCACTCTGGATCATGACCACAGACCCTCTCCCTTTAACTTTTCCCTAGTCACTGCTCCAAGTTCTCCGACAATGCTGTATATTTCTCTATATACCAGGAGGCAGGGGTAGAACAGAAGGGCCTTTTATTCTGTTCTTAATGCATGCTCTTCCTCAAGTCAAATACCACATGCAGCATGGCCTTCTTACTGTTTGATATGCTTGGGAGATTCCCTGGGCTTCCATTGTATCTAACATGGGATCTTGGGGGTACAGGTAAGTGGGGTACTTTGCACCTCTTGCTGAAAAGGGCCATGTGTCTCAGCCTGTGTTACCTGACAGAGGAGACAATGGGCTCCTCTTTCTTCCACTTAGCCCCTCACTCTGGGAGGAGCTGGGTGCAGTGCGGTAGCTTTGAAGTTGACAGACTTTGCTTTATGTTGGCTGCCACAAAGAGAGTGACAAAGTCAGACGCTTGTTCTCCCTCACAGATTAATAGAGGAGAAATAATAACCATCAAGTGGTCACACTAGAGCACTCAAAAGCCTTAGAAGAAATGCGTGGCTACCGTAGAGACAACAAGGAGAGACAAGCCAGTTTTGAAGGATGGGAGGGTAGGGGGTGCTTAGGGAAACTAAACAGGGAGATCAAGAGTTACCAGGCCTTCTGTGGGGGCTGCTTTGGACTTTTGGGACCAGGTAGTATCTATTGGGTGGGAACTACTTGTAGTAGTGAGAACAGCCACAGTCTTGGGGAGGGCACAGCTGGGTTCCCATAATGCTTTGTGTGTGTGTGTGTGTGTGTGTGTGTGTGTGTGTGTGTGTGTGTGTGTGTGTGTGCTGGTAAGTCCTGTGTTGGACTGGGCTCGCCAGACACACAAGGTAGGCAGCACACAGCTGAGGTTTGTGACGCAGCCCCTGCCAAGTCTGGGTGAGTAAGCCAAAGGTGACAGTACATTCAAGACTCAATACTTGGAAGCCATGGGTAAGAAAGGACAAGCCATGGGTAAGAAACTGGAAGAATGAGGCTGGGGTCTTCAAGGCTTCTCACCACATTTGCTGTGCAGAGCAAGGCCCAAATGCACAAAGCAGAAGGCTTTATGTTCTTGCCATACAAGACAGCCTCGGTAGTTGTGGCTGTTATCCCACATCCCTAGTCAAATCACCAGGCTCTCAATTCTCTATGCAATTGCTGTTAAGCCAGATAGCGTCTGTTGTCTCCTATGGGGGTTTACTTTTTAAATTTACAATCTTATTAAATGTCACCAAGGAGGGAGCTTCCCAAGGAAGGAACTTAGAAATAACAGAAATGGAGAAACATTTCTGGATCAACATAAGGAATAGTGTTACATGCATAGTGGAATCTTCTTAACTGGCTGCTGAAATCTTGATATATGATTTGAACAGCATGCCTGGTCTACTATGAGAGGAAAAGAGCTGGCTCTGATACACATTTCTACATCGCTGCTGTAGAGATGTGTGTGAATAACACTGGACCCTTCATTGTGTATGACTGGGGTGGTGTTTCTTTTCCCAGGAACTCCCCCTGACATGCAGATCCAGAGCACAGTAGGTCTTCCCATCTGTCCCTTCAAATGCTGTATTCCCCATCTGTGCTGGGTGATTCAGATCAACTTGAAACAAACCTATATACTTGGGAAGAGGGATTCTCAACTGAAGAGTTGTCTCCATCAGATTGGCCTGTGGACTTGTCTGGGAGGCTTTTTTGGGGGCGGGGAATTGCTAATTGATGTACAAGGGCCGAGCCCATAGTGGGTGGTACCATCCCTATGCATCTGGACCTAGGCAAAAAGAAGAAAGTTGTCTGAGTGAGCGAGCTAGGGGCTGTTGTAGAAATATTTAATTGCAACCCAGGGTTTCTTCCCTGCCTTTGACCATGTAGTTCTCGGATAAGAGATACACACAAGCTTTATATTTACAATAAACCTCAATCAGCACAAGAGCTGGGCAGATCTCAGTCCTCAATGCTATTATGTCTATTTCCCAGTCAATAATCCCATTATATAATTTGCCGTGTTTCGTCTGGGCTGCTCGTAACTCCAAATAGCCAACCCACAAGGCCACCATTTCAGGATTCACCTAACCCTTTTCCCTCTCTCCACCTTCCCCCAGCACCCCTCCTTCTCCTCCAACCCCAAGCCTGGGGTCCCTAAACCTAACCCTATGTCTCTTCTGCCCAGCTATTGACTGTGGGCATCTTTAATCACCAATCAGAAATAACTTGGGGGCAAAGTCACATAGCCCAGTTTGGGTCTACATGTGAACTGGATTCTCTAACGTCTGGGGCAACCAGGTCTTGGGGGCCTGCACTTGGCATTACAATACATAGCAACAAGGGGTGGGGTGGGGTGTAAGCCAGTAAGCTATATTCCTCTCTGGTCTCTGCTTCAGTTCCTGCATTGAGGTTCCTGACTTGACTTCTTTTCATAATAGGCTGTAACTTGTAAGCCAAATAAGCCTTTTCTTTCCCCCAAAGTTGCTTTTTTTTGTGTGTTTTATCATAGCAACAAAGAAGCAAACTAGGATACTTTGTAATTGAATTTCAACAAGTTGTTGGAAAGGTTTGCTTTCCACAGCAGGAGGGGTGGGTACAGAGAGTGCTGCGTGCCCTGGGGCTGTCCCTGAAGCCCACACTGGAGCATGCTTTCCAGTGACCAAGGGCTGGCAAGTCTCTTTGGGGACCGTGGGCTCAGATGTGTGACTTGCTCTGGGTCATGGGGCAGCGTAAGTGTGTCAGGAACAAAGGCTTGTGACTTCGTACCCACAGGAACTCTTTCCCTGGAGTTTTTCTCTCTTTAAAGCCAACCTCTGTACTTATGAGGTATTGTAGTTTCTATTCTATTGCTGTGGTTTATTAATTTTATTTTTAGTTAGTTCTTTGAGAATTTCATACAATGTTCTATCATGTTCACGGTTCTGCCAACCCTTCCCAGCCACCCTTTCCATATCGAACCAACATTGTGTCCTCTTTCTAAAAATTGTTTAAACACACACATACAGAGAGAGAGAGGGAGGGAGAGACAGAGACAGAGACAGAGACAGAGACAGACAGAGACAGACAGAGACAGACAGAGACAGACAGAGAGACAGACAGAGACAGACAGAGAGACAGAGACAGAGAGACAGAGACAGAGAGACAGAGACAGAATGACAGAGACAGAAAGACAGAGACAGAGACAGAGAGAGACAGAGAGACAGAAAGACAGAAAGACAGAGAGAGAGACAGAGAGACAGAGACAGACAGAGACAGAATGACAGAGAGAGACAGAAAGACAGAGACAGAGACAGAGAGACAGAGAGACAGAAAGACAGAAAGACAGAGACAGAGACAGAGAGAGACAGAGAGACAGAGAGCACGAGAGCCCCCATCAGGTGCAATGTGTGTTGTCCAGATACTCCAGTGTGAGCATCCACTTGAATGTGGCCAGCCCACTAGAGGCCACGCCCATAAAGTAAACCAACGATCCCTCTGCTATGAGCCATCAGCAGCCAATAGCTCCTGAGCTAGGGGTGGTGCCCACCCGTTTTCCATGCTGGGACTTTTTTCTGGCTTGGGCTTGCAGAGGTCTGGAGCTTGTTTCCCAGCCACTGTGTGTTCGTTTGTGCAACTGCTCTGTTGTGTCCCCAAGCACAGCTTCATTGTAGCCACTTACCAATCTTTTCGTGTGGCATCAGCTCCCTCTTTCTACAGAGTGGCTCTAAACCTAATCACCCTTTAGCTGAGTCCTGAAAAGTGTGCGTGGCAGGGTCGGGGGCAGAGGGAGGCGATGGTTTCAAGTATTCGTGTCTGGCAAAAACACAATGAAGAGGTCAAAAGGAAACATGACAACAGAACAAGGCTGGTGCTCACAGGTCCCAGAAAGGTAAGAGGAGGAAGCTGATAGCAGTCTGCAAGGGATGGGGATATCAGCCAGTGAGCAGAAAGGAAGAGGAGAGGGAGAGGGGAGCCCAGACACAGGAGTCCCAAGGCCCATGGGCCTCAGCCCCATGGCTTCCCTGTGGGAGTCACCAATTGTCTAGTTAAGGAAGCACGTGCGGACAGGGAGCTGTTTGCGAATGGATGAATCATCTTGAGGAGTTTGGGGATTTGGATGGAGGGATATTAGCCATATAAGGTAGAGAACTTTAATCTAGCCTACAGGTGACAGGGCATGACTGAGTTTCAAATAACACACCAGATTAAAAATGATGGCCATGGCTGTGGTCATGACTGGTGACAGGCTTTAAGATACTGAGCAGTTGAAGCACTTCCAGTTCATTCCAGCTCCAGTGGGGAGCCCAGCTCACTGCAGCCGCATGGCCGAGTTCTACTGTAGAACAGAAGAGCGTACAGGAGAATGGCTGGCCGTGCTCAGCTCACGGCAGCAAGAGGAAAAGACTCTTTATTATTCTAAGCCTCTCAATGGGAGGTATCTATACTTTACATTGGATAAGGGAAACACCGCCATCCCATACCGATGTGTGTGTCCTCACATGCACACCAATCCGTACTGTGCATTGTCATAGGAAGGTCGCTGCAGAACACCTGATGTGGTGTGGCGAAATCTGTCCTCCCAGAGACCCAGCAACCTTTTAAAAAATTGTATTGTATTTTCATTCACTTTACATCCACATCACGTCCTCCCCTCCTCCCTTCCTAGTTCCACCATTACAAATACTCCCCATTGCCCCTTCCCATTTTCCTCAGATAAGGGGCACACCCTTGGGTACCACCCTCCCCTGGAGCATCTGGTCCCAGCAGGTCTACGCACTTCCTCTCCCACTGAGACCCAACCAGGCAGTCCAGTTAGTGGAGAAGGAGATCTAAGGGTGGGAGACAGAGATGGAGCGGTCCCTTGTCTATTTGTTGGGGGACCCACATGAAGACCAAGCTGCATATTTGATACAAATGGGGGGTTCTGCGTCCACCTCCTTCATGCTCCCTGGTTAGTGGCCCAGGCTCAGTAAGCCCCTCTGATCCCAGATCAGTTGACTTTGTCGATCCTTTTGTGGTGTCCTTGACCATTCCAACTTGATCACCTTTATCCCACACTCTTCCACAAGACTCACAGGACGCTGCCTGATATTTGACTGTGGGACTCTGCATCTGCTCAATCTACTGCTCCGCCTTCTTCTTGTTCAGTGATTTATAGACCAGAAAATTGACCTAGACTTGGGGGATCAGCAAAAGATGATGACTTTCTGCCATATTGCTCTCTGTGGAGCCTCTTTCTAAATCCCCGGAGTATTGGTGACTTTCTATTGCTGTGATAAGACTGTTACCAAAAACAATTTATGGAAGAAACTTACAGCGCCAGAGGGAGAGCCACAGTAGTGGGGGAGGCATGGCAGCAGGTAGCTTGAGCAGGAAGCTGAGAGATCACATCTTCAGCTACAAACAAAGCCAAGAGAGCAAACCGGAAGTGGACTTAGACTCCTACTCTCAGGTCACCCCTAGTGATGTACTTCCTCCACCAAGGCTCCACCTCCTCAGGGTCCCACGATCTCTCCCGAAAGTGCCTCCAACTGGGGACCAAGTGTTCAACCACGAATCTGTGGAGGACACCTCTCTCACTCAAAGCCAACAGCACATATGACTTCTGGATATTTAGCAATGGTTCCTCGGTTCTCTGTATTCCAGGGTCTTGTCCTGTCCAAACCTACTTCTATGTCCCTTCTACATTGTCCTGGCTTAGAGGGGGCCAGGGCTGTGAAGTTTATTTCTGGGGCAAGTTCCCTGTAGTCCCTGAATTCTTTGCTCTCCTGTCTTGTGTTCCAGTTCCTTGGCCAAAGACTAAGTTGAATCCCAGTGACATTCATCCGGTGCTGACCAAGCCTGCCAATGCTCTAAGCAACTTTGCTGCAGGGTGATTTTTCTTGAGCCTCGTAGTTGTCTCCAGATGTTTTAGACGGGAACTGACACTTAGAAGAGTGTGGTAACTGTTGCTGTTTTAGGAGAGAAGCCTCCTCAGATAAAGAAGTCCTGGCTCTTGCTAGGAAACGGTGGACCAGTGCGGTGGGTGCCAAGCACGCCAAGGGGTCTGCAGAGACATACACTGACGGAGTGGATTAGAGTCCCAGGTTGTCTCAATCAGGACTCTTACCTTGATAAGTCAGACCTGTCTTGGCTGAACATTGAAACATCCCTGGATGTTTGGATCTCTGGAACTTTCTGAGGTCCTATGTGCGTTGCTACAATGTATCAACTCTTTCCGGGCTAAACAGGATGCCAGTGGGTACTTGTGGCTTTCACACTGAACTTAGCTGCCCATTAAGGGCTGTTAGTTTCTTCTTGCTGACAGACCACAATACAATACAGAAGGAAGAAGTGAGCTCAGCTGTCTTTCCTTGCGGGCATTAGAATGCCAGAGAATCTACATTTACAATGTATGTCCCTTGGTAGGTCATTTGCCCAGGTTACCCCAGGTAAAAAATTCACCAGCTGGGTCTGAGCTAAGGGACTATCTCCCTCTACATATTGCTATGCTGGCATTCTTTCCTCCAAGGCAGCAAGTTGGCTCTGCAAACACACTGTGTTAGTCCTGCTTCTTCTGATAAGCAGATGTCAAGGCAGGGTTAAATAAGTGTGCAGAGAATTCACCTGGGAACCAGTGATGAATGAATGGGAGCAGCTCATTAGATTGTCATGCACATGTGATGTCTGTAAAGGGCAGGAAGGGGACTCACTGGGAAGGTTCTCAGATGTGCCTGTGGATCTAAGAAAGATCTGCTACGTCAGTGGAAACTTCTGAGCCAACAGTGCTCCTGGCAGGAGTCTGTGTCTTTACTGCAATGTCTGTGTTACAATCTCTGGCATTTTCTCTCTGCCATACCAGAGCAGCCAATGAGAGATGTGTGGTCACAGCTCAGCTATGGTGGTGCCCCAAAGAGGTAACAGCTGATGTCACCATTCAACTGTGCACCTTATCAAGTGACATATTTTCATGGCCACCATGAAGAACACTGAGAAGTGCCACCACAATAAAAATTATTTCCAACCCAGAACTTAATACTTAATACTCGTGAGGATAACATGGAAATTCCCAGATAGCCTACTTTTTTTTTTAAATTTTCCATGAGCCCTTTCTCAGGAAGCTTCTAGAGAATACCTCCCATGTAAAGTCATGAAGACAAAAGGAAGAAAACACAGTGTGCACAGACCATGTGTAAGCTGAGAAGGTGAGGACGACGCGCAGGCTTGTGAGATGGCCATGCTGTAGGCACAGAGAAGCCAGAGCAGAGAGGGGGATATTCCAGAAGTATGTCTCCATGTGATATGAGCCAGTGGGAGTCTGTGCTAGACAGATGCTGGGGATGGCAAGATCAGTGAACCATGGGCACAAGGAAAAGCAAGCAAAAGGAAAGCTATGTGACTAGGAACTTCAAAAGCTTCAAAACTAAGGAAAACGGACTTCATTACCACACCAGTCATCTGTGACTGATATTTACAATGGTGGAACATTCCTTTACCAGATGCTAGTGAAACCAAGATGCTTGCAAGGCTAATTTGCCAGTGCGAGACAGCTAAACTATTAGCTTCCATAACAGGAAGCCAGGGATACTCTCTACAAAAGGAGAGTGAGAGTGGTGTAAGTAAAAAAAAAAAAAAAAAAAAAAAAAAGTCATGGCCGCGTAGTGATTTTTATTTCCTCTAGGGAGGAGGGCTGAGGTGGAATATGTGGGACAGAGGGTATAATTCTCATCTAGTTTCTCAGAATTATATTTGACTCTTTAAAAAAAGATTAATTTTTATTTTATACCTATGTGTACCTATATGTCTGTAGTCTGTATACGTACCATGT
Organism: Rattus norvegicus; assembly: GCF_021556685.1. Classification (NCBI taxonomy): domain Eukaryota; kingdom Metazoa; phylum Chordata; class Mammalia; order Rodentia; family Muridae; genus Rattus; species Rattus norvegicus. The sequence continues at coordinate 6,870,444 of NC_141545.1, forward strand.
GCATGCAGTGCCCACAGAGGCCAGTAGAGAGCATTTGATCCCCTGGAACTGGAGTTACAGGCAGTTGTGAGCTGCCCTGTGGGTGCTGGGAGTTGAACCTGGGTCCTCTGCAAGATCAGCCAGTGCTCTTAACTGCTGCGCCATCTCTTGAGCCCCAATGTTTGACTTTTTAAAGCATGAGCATATATTACTGTCATAAAAATAAAAAGGAAACAGGTACTTTATCACCGCTCTAAAAATTAAGTTGGCCAGTCATAACATGTATAGCATGTTATGTATAGAGCTCATTTTGAGTCCAGTCTTGGAACATTTCCGTGTTTTCAGAATCGTGCCTTGTGAGTTTTCATGTCTGACTACAAACAGTAAGAGAGAAATACCACTGTGCCTGCATCCTGTGGGACCGTGTGAGTGAGCCTCCTTAGTGAGGAGAACCCTCTCATTAGTTAGGGTTTCAAGTATCTATCAGTCTTTGTCATTAGGAATCAACCATTGAATTTTGGTTTAACTGTTGAAATCTTTCAAGATGCCACTCTTTTTTTTTTCATCTTTATTAAATTGGATATTTCTTATTTACATTTCAAATGTTATTCCCTTCCCGGTTTCCAGGCCAACATCCCCCTAACATCTCCCCCTTCCCTTCTCTATGGGTGTTCCCCTCCCCACCCTCTCCCCATTACCACCCTCCCCCCAAGAATTCTGTTCACTGGGGGTCCAGCACGACCCAGGGCTTCCCCTTCCACTGGTGCCCTTACTAGGCTATTCATTGCTACCTATGAGGTCAGAGTCCAGGGCCACTCTTTAAATAGAAACTGTACTATGCGTGTGTGTGTGTGTGTGTGTGTGTGTGTGTGTGTGTATCACTTTTCTTCTTTTTATTCATGCAGAGGTTTATGAGCTATAAAGTTGCAACACACAAACATATAACTATTGTGTTTCTGGAGGGGCAACATGATACCATCAAATTATTTGAGGTTAATTTGCCAGATGTATTCTATTCATTTGTGTTGGCCTCCAGTTGTTTCTTCCTTTGGTAACAATGCGTTCTTTCTAACTATTACATGACGTCTTTTTCACAGGCCTCTAACTATGAGATCTTTAAAATTAAGAAGACTGGGGCTGGAGAGATGACTCAGGGGTCCAAGAGCACTGGCTGCTCTTGCAGAGGATGGGGATTTGGTTCTTACACCCACATGGCAGCTCACAGGCTGCTGTAACTCCAGTTCCTGGGGATCTTATGTCCCCTTCTGGCCTACTCAGACACTGCATGTACATGATGTACACACACACACACACACACACACACACACACACACACACACACCATACAAACATACAGGCAAACACTCGTATACACAACACTAAAAGAAACCTAGAAAAGAAGATTGTCTTCCTTTAAGTGCCTAGTGATCCTTCAGGGAGTCTGATGGTCGCTGCATTGGTCCAGTGCCAGTTCTGTGAGGCCACTCTTGGAAATGACAGATTTGGAATGGATGCTGATGCCTGATGGACTTGCTCTCTTTGGTTTTTAACTCGGGACCACTGCAGTCCCCTGCTCTGAGGACCACGTATGAGGTTCGGAACCAGTTTGGCCTCCTGTCCCCCACTCAGCTTTTTGGCCACTTTATGGGCCCTGCTGTTGTGCTGAGGGCGGGTCTTACTTTGTTCTCTCTTCCTAAAGCAGTCTTTCTGCCTCACCCTTTAGCCACAGAACCAGAGACTTCAGTACAGAGGGGCATTTAGTTTCAGAAAGCCAAACACCTTAAAAAAAAAATAGGATTCCATTAAGTTGATAGTGGAAAGTGGATTTATTTACATTTTGACCCCAACAGAGATAGGAGGACAGGAGGATAGAAAAGATTAAAAAAAAAAAAAAACCTAAAAATCTGATTATGCATATGCTAACTCAGCTGTCAGAGCCATGAGTTCTCTCCCCAAAAGGCACGCTCCCCTCTAACTCTAACTGGCACCATGGGCTTTACTCTCCTTCTCCCACGGTTGGATTCTGAGGAGGGGGACTTATTTCTGTGAGGTCCGTTGTTTCAATAGTCCGGTCGCTCAAGAAAGGAGCAAGCGTGTTTCTGTTTAGAATACCTCTTCTCCTGTCAGAATACAGCGTCACAAACCTAATTCTGTGCTCACGTGCGGCTTTCTCCATCAGATACGTCCAGACCTCCCCATTTAAAACGGTTTCTCCCAGCAGTTCAGCCTCACAGGAAGTGGAGGAGATCACTTCCTGGGGTTTCTGGGACATCACGTGACTTACAGGCGCTGCCGATGACATGCTTCAGGAAGAGTCTCACTGGACTTTGCTATCTCAGCTTCTGGAGAGATGACTCAACTGGAGCCACTTTTAAAACAGAAAACAAATCCCTCTGGGATGAGAATGGTTCCCGAGAATACAACCCAAGGTTTCTTGTCAAGCCCTCCGAGGAGACGCCAATTCTTTGTATGTAATGACTGTTCAACACTGTGAAGCCGGGAAGCTCATGACCTATTATTAAATTCATGGAATGAATGTTTGTAAATGAATCTGGGCAAAGCCCAGGGACACCAAGAACTCTTTCTTTTAATGATACAAATAGCCTTCGGGGGTTATTTCTAATCACAAAGGCTGGTCGCGAGGAACGTTTCTTAGGTTTGAATGTGCAGCAGAGGTGTTGGCTGCCACGGGGGCTGAGGCCTCAGAGCAGGCATGCCTGGTCAGTCTGATTCTCTGATTCTCCAGAGGTGCTTTTTGCCATAGGCGGGGAGTTGAAAATCTCTGACGAAGGCAGACATTACCTTATGGAAAATGAGAGTGATCGAAGTGCTACTGGTAGGGGTACACGTGGAGCGCCCCCTACAGAGATATAAATAAAAAGGTTAAACCACACCATAGCAGTGAAAGGACAATAAGACTGGTGGTGACACCGGGAAACCACCCATTTCTTTGGCACACCAGGTCTTTATGTTCGTGTAGGTTGATGTCTATACGAAGGTGAGGGCTGGCACCATGTTAGGTCAAGGCCATGATTGGACAGTAAAAACATAAGGTGGGGACAAAGCTTTTGTAAGGAGAGAAGGAGAAGGAAGGAGAATCAAGATGGAGACAGAGAAGGATGACCCTGATCCAGGTGGTCTTGAATTGCTGAGGTAGCTGGGATGGATTTCTGTAGGCAAATTTATCTTATCTAGGTGGGTGGTTTATATCCTTATCAATTGGTTTTGGGTTTATTGTGGGGATGTATTGTGGATTGAGAATTTAACATATAAATCTGATTGTTGGGTTGCAGTTTGTTGAGTCTTGATTGGGAATTTATACCATAACTATTAGGGAGAGGATGTTGAGAATGTAAACAGAGCAGCGGCAGAGAGTTACGAGAGGGTAGCCACCGCTGGGACCACAGGGTGGATGCTGGGAATGTGAGCAGAGTCCGCAGTAAGAGAACCGCGAGATAGGCTACCCGCCTTGGGAACTAGATGGGGAGAGATTGCTGCTGGGCTCAGAGAGTAGCTATAGAGGTGGGCTGGAGCTGTGAGTGAGGGCAGGGTGCCACACTGGAACGACTCACAAAGCACCCAGGTCAGAGAGTACTTGGGGGCAGCGTGGAGCCACTGAGATAAATTAGCGCTCGTTCCAATGGCTCCACCAGAACCGGAATTAGGAAGAGCACTACCCCCAGGGTAACCCCCAGGGTATGTGTGGGAACGGGTCGCCGTGCACCAGATGTAGTGTTCGTTGGTGCCTGCCCCTCCTCTTGCTTAGAGAACGGAGAAGGTCCCAGAGGTAGGGCAACTGCCATTGTATAAACTGAGTGCTCACGCTCTGCTCTTCTCATCCCTTCTCTTTCCGGAGTCAGAGTCACCAAGGCCACCCTGGGAGCAACTCCGCAGCCTGTCTCCTAAATAACTTCCCACCACAAATAGGTAAATGGGCAGAGGGCAGACATTACTTTTCCCTAACCACGAATCCATGCAGCACTCTGTTTTTCTGTAGGCTTACCCTGCCTGTTGATGTAGAAACACATCCATTTGCCGTCTTCACCCCTTTGAGTTGAAGTGTTCGCTCCTGTGAGTGGAAAGGAGTTACTTAAAAAGCAAGTGAGCCTCTGGTCTGATCACCAGAAGGCTCAGCGGATCCCAGCTGGAGAAGCTGGTGAGAAAGGAGAGCATTTAAAAAGGAGAGAATTTAGAAAGTTATGGGAGAAAAACGTTTGTCTCAGCGTTGCTGAAAAAACGAAGGGGAACTGCTCGATGAGGGTGTTTCTGATGGTACTGATGATAGATGTTGACGTCAAAGATCTTGTGATGACCTTCAGATGACCTTTATCTCAGCACTTACAGTCCCGTCTCAGTCCTGCATCCGGCCGTGTGCCTCCCTCTCTGGTCCTTTATGGTCTTCTGGTATGGTTCCCTCCAGTTCATGGTTGACTGGCATTAGAAACATTGAGGTACAGCCTGAGATGCTGGCACTCCTCCACGACTCCAGTAATGACAGTGGGCTCGCCATTCTGGCCACAAGCTGGGATATTTTATTAACAATTTAACATTAGTGATTTGGAAATGATTTAAGTTATTTATTTATTTTTTTAATGTACGCGGATCTTGCCTGCGTGTTTGTCTGTGCATCATATGCATGCAGTGCCTGAGGAGGCCAGAGAGACTGTCAGATCCCCTGGAATGGGAGTTACAGATGATCAGGAGCTGCATGTGGGTGCTGGGAACAGAAACCAAGTCTTCTCTAAGAGCAGCCAGTGCTCTTCATCACCCGGCCGTCTCTTTAGGCCCTAGAAGGATTTTTGCAGCAATGTGACTTAGTATTAAGTAGAATGATTTAACAAATGTCAAGTTCTGCACACTGTGAGCTATGAAGTTAATTTTCCCTTTTTGAAGAAAATTTTAAATTATTATTATTATTTATTATTATTATTATTATTATTATTATTATTTTGAGATAGCTTTACTCTCTAGTTCTGCTTGTCCTGGAACTCCCTGGAGACCAGGTTGGCCTCGAATTCACAGAGATCTGCCTTCCTCTGCCTCCCAAGTGCTGGGATTAAAGGCATGCGCCGCTATACCTGGCTTCCTTTGAAGAATTTTAAAGCAAGTGAAAAAGACCTTTTATGTAGCCCACTTGGCAAAGCCAAGACACGATGGTTCAAAGCGACAAAGATCCAAAGGCACAGCTTGATTTAAAAACCCATCCTGGCTTTCATCACGGTGAGTTGATAGAACATGCCTTTAACTGAATCAGACCTACTGGTAAATATGTAAATATATGCAAATCAGGTGAGCCAGGGCTGGGATCAGCTGGAGGAGAAGATGGGCTTTTTGAGAAAGAATTAGAACTGAGCAGGAGTTTCGAGGACCCGATGCTTCAGGATGTTACCTGCCTGTGGTCAGTAGCATAAAAACACTGTCTTCTACAAATGAATACACTTGCATAGCACATGTACCATAGTTTCGCACCCAGACACACCCACAGACATTTCGTGATTCCTGTGAATAAGTGCACCAGGATAAGTGCAGCACAGGAGGATGAGACACGTGGAGCAGAGCCTCGTTTGTCTCAGACAATCGCATCCTGCATCAGGTGGGTGAAGCCACATGAGATGCTTGCTGGGTCCTACCCTGCCTCCCGAGTGGTACTCGCTGGAAAGTGTAGGAGCGACGTTCTTCCCATCCTCTGTGTCAAGCTGCCTCTCAAAGGTCCTTCCAACAGCTGCCACCTTAGTGAGGACTGTGCAGTGTCTACATTTTGGAGAGAAGAAGTCATTTCGGCTTCTAGCTGTTCACATTTTAATCTATTCTGCTGCAGATGGTTTGAGCATTAAGACTCTAGTCATCCTGTCAGAACCTCAGCTCATCTCTTGGTACTCCAGTCAAACCCCCATCACTTCATACTAAAAACCTTTTATGCCAGGTCTGTGGGTGCACACCTTTGATCCCAGTGCTTGGGAGGCAGAAGCAGGAGTTCCAGGACAGCCTGGGCTACCCTGGGAGAACCTGTGTCCAAAAACCCAAACAAAACTGACATTTTAAGTGTATAAGCAAACAAATACCTACTCGTATTCAGCTCCCATGGTCTCTTTTATAAACTTATCTTTCCAAAGTAGTAAACTATTCATCTTTTATGCTAGGTATGTGGGTAGCATTATTTTCAGAGCATTCCAGGCACATTTTCAGATCTGTGCCTTCAATCTATAATATCTAATCATGATATCAATGCAGAAGATATTGAAAAGATTTTGGTTTTGCTCCTAACCTGTCTTCCTAGAAGGTGGCATGGCCTTCAGAAGAGATCCCAGTTGGTTGACCTAAGATCTTTTTTTTTTTTTCCTTTTCTTCTTATTTATATTTTGGGGCAGGGGGGAGAGGTCCAAGTTATTTGGTAAAATACCAAACCTGGTCAAAAGAACAATTCAATCAATGATATCACTTTGTAGACAATAAACCGGAACCACTGGCCCTCATTCTTCCTAAGGCTAAGATTTTTCAATACAGTTCGTCATGTTGTTGAGACACCCCGCCCAGCCGTAAAGTTATCTTGGTTGCTACTTCGTAACAGTCATTTTGCTACTGTTGTGACGTAAATATTATAATGTCAATATCTGATATTCATGACATCTGAGGTATGACTCTCCCTTTGGAGCCGTGACCAACAGAACTGCCGCACTACACATCCAGTGTTAATGATGTAGGAATTCTGTGGACAGATTAAGCGTTTTAAACTATGCTACTCTCCAGACATTGTAAGGTTAAAATGTATGAAGTTGTTTTTCACACTTGTGAGAGTTAGGGGTGACCGTAAGGTGTAGGAAGGGGAGATTAGTGATTCGATAATTGCTGAATGGTAAGGATTTAATTAAGTTGACTGATCCAAGGCTTCCGGCGCCACCATCAGAGAAGATGAGCACCGTCGCAGAGACACAGAGTGGTGGATAATTCGCAGAGGAAATTCTATAACCCTGGAAGTCCGGGCTGTTTTAAAATATTTTTTTCTCATACAGTGAACAATATGTACTCATTACAGAACAGACAGAACAATCAGACAAATAGAGAATTAACAATGTCTCCAGTCTCTCTAGGGGAGACGATAGGTATTAGTCATGCCCTTGGTACAAATCTTTAAAATGCTGTCCTGGTTGTTGGCTGTTTTTATTTTGTTCGTTGTTTTGTTGTTTTGTTTGTCTGTTTTTTGCCACCTGGGCATGTGAGCATCATCTGAGAAGAGGGAGAGTCAGATAACATATTCCCCATAAGCGTGGCCTGAAGGTAATTTTGTGCAGTACCGTCTTGGCTAAGGTTTTATGTGGGCGAGTCCAGCCCATGGTCCAGCAGTGTCCCCGTGGGTTGTATCAAGGAGGTAGACAGAAAAAGCCAGGGGGAGCAAGCCAGTAAGCACATTCCTCCACGGTCTCTGCTTCAGTTCCTGCTTGAGTTTATCGCCCAGACTTCCCTTGATGATGGAAGGTGTGTGACCTGAGGTATCAGCTGAAACGAACCCTCTTCTCCAAAAGTTACTTTTGTCGTGGTCTTTATCACAGCATGCCCTGTGTATAATGGTTTTCTGTATGTGTATGGTCCCATGAGCTAACTAACAGTCTACACGATTATCTGTAGTTAAGCAGATGTCTTAGCTTCCCTCAGTGAACGACTGTGAAAGGGATATGTAAGCCAAATAAATTCTTTCCTCCCCGGGGTTGCTTTCAGTCCTGGTGTCTTTATCATAGCAATGAAAAGAAAAGACCAAACCAAGTCCTAAGAAGAGGACTGGGTGATATAGTCAGTAAGGGACTTGCTTGAGTTTGGTCTATAGAACCCAAAAGGTCACATTATGATGCTTTTGTAATCTCAGCACTAAAGAGACAGACACAGGCTGGTCCCTGGGGCTCGCTGGCCTAGCCACCTTAGCATAATTGGTGGGTTCCAGGCCAATGACAGACACTGTCTCAAAAAACAATGCAGAAAGCTCCTTAGGAATGATACCAGAGGTAGACAGACAGACAGACACATACACACAGACACACACATACATACACACAGACACACAGATACACAGTCACACACACAGATACACACACAGACACACAGAAACACAGACATACATATACAGACACAAGTATACACAGAGACACATACAGACACACAGTTACACATACACAAACATACATATACACATACATAGACACACAGACACACACAGAGACACACACACATACACATATACATACAGAGACACACAGACACACAGATACAGACATACACAGATACACAAACATACACATAGACACAGACACACATATACACACACACAGACACACACAGACACAGACACACACACACACACACACACACGCACACACACACACACACACACACACACACACACACACACACACACACACGTTCTGTTGAAGGCATCCTGGGTACCATGAGTCTATTTTGTCTGTCTACCTGAGCGTCAGGTTAGACTCTGTTTGCCTCTTCAGGAACTCTGTGGAGAAGGCTGGTTGTTTTGTGGATGGAAAATGCAGAAGGGTTATTTTGGGGAAATCATTAGATGAGTGCTTTGTGAGAGAACTTATTGAAATTCTGTTAAGGAGCCTTGGTTTATAATCTAGAGAATTGTGCTGATACAAACAAGAGGATAATTTGGTCTGTAAACATGGCCTTAGGCCAGTCAGCTGGCTTGTGTAACAGCTCAGCACAGAGGTGACCTTGAGAAAGTCCTCAAGCCTGCATTGTTCTTAAAGTCGAGGGGAAGGAAGCCAAAAAAGAAAGAAAACAAAAGACAGAAAAGCCCCATTTCTCTTTAAATGTTCCAATCCTTGTCTTTTTAAGAAGTCCACCTCTGAGACCTTACATCGTGACTCTTGGGTATGGAGTGACACACACAGGTACCTGAATTATTTTCTATTTATGGGCTGCACTTCAATTCTTTCACTGTTGGTCTCGGTTAATTTAATTAAGATTTTAATTTAACTTTCACAGGATTAAATTAATCTTCTAAGAATTACTCCATTTTAATTTTTTTTTTTTTTTGTAATCTAAGGAATAGTCACAATAAAGTGACCTCCTGAGTGTAGCCCCTGAGATGTGTATGTGTGAGTGCTAACATTCCCAGGACTGGTTTAGTTTGCTCAAGCACCCAGTTTCCTAACGCTTGAGACAGTGGCTCGATGACTTGAAGAGAATTCGACCTCCTTGATTGGGGGACGTTTGTGCTGTCTGTGATTCCTTTCCCCTCTTACACTCCACGTGAAGCATCAGGTACACGACAGGCCATACCAGTCCGCATCAGTGCCTGGCCTCTTGCCAGCATCTCCTCGTCCAACCTCACACTTCACCCAGACCAATGGTCCAAGCCGCCATCTTCTTTCTCCTGGCAACATCATTCCTGCAGTAGCTGCCTAACTGCTCTCTGGGATCCCTGTTGATTCCCACCCCATACCTCACATCCAGTTATCTTTCAAACAAATGCGTAAGCCAAATGACATTATGAATATGGTTGAAGAGTAAACATGTGGTGCTTACTAGCTGACAGTCAAGTGGCTGAGCGAGAGGTCGTTCAGATCCTGCAGTTTGTGACATTTTTGTATGTGTTGTTGTAAAAATATAAAAATAAAAAAGGTATAGTTTGTCTTTTACCCCACAAGGCCCCACACCGAGGTGCCCCAAGATATCTGCTAGATATCTTGGCGGAAACATCCTAATTCCTCGGCGGCCCAGTGTCTCCAACCGCCGCACACTTTCCTACACTCAAACTGTCACGTAAAAGACCACACAGCACAATAATATTAGATCCAATTGATAAGATATAATTGCCCACTTAAACATACAAAGCCTGGTACCGTCCATCCCTTAGGAACATTGATAACAACCTGTAAATACACAGAGCAGAATCTTTTTTTTTTTTTTTTGGTTCTTTTTTTCGGAGCTGGGGACCGAACCCAGGGCCTTGCGCTTCCTAGGCAAGCGCTCTACCACTGAGCTAAATCCCCAGCCCCCACAGAGCAGAATCTTAACATCACCTGCCATATTGTCCTATCACAGCTTCTCAGCCCCTCTCTCCTGTCTCTTCCTTTCCGTTCCAGTCTCCTCCTCTTCCTCCAAACTTCTCTCCCACCCATCCTTCCTTCTCATCCAATGACAGGCCTCCTTCTATCTTGTGCCTGCCTCACCTGTGACATCAGCCTACATATATGTATAATGAGATGTCTTGGGATGGGTCCCAAGTCAACACAGAATTCATGTACGTACTGTGTGCAGGATATTTCTTCAGGCAGACACCAGTATCGGCTGGTTTTTACAGGGTATCTTCATTTCATTAGGAACCCTGACATTAAGACCAAGGGCCTTTCCCACTTGTGGTGGTTGTATTGGGTCTCAATAAATGTTGAATTTTAGAGCATTTTGGAGTTAGGGTTTGGGGCAGGGGTGGGGGTGGAGCAAGGCATATTCAACCAGTATCAACTCGTTTAACTCTCCTAAGGATGGGAATATAAAATATTGTTGCTATCCCTGTTTTAAGTAGAACAGAGAACAGAGAAACAGAGTTGATACCCAAGTTCTTTCTGTGGTGGCAGGGTTGGAAGGGTGCAGAGTTAGAACAGCTCATACAATCGGTAAACTCTGTCTGCATGGCCTGCTGTCATCCTCCGAGCCCTGCTGTACTTAACGACTCTCCCTTGTTCTTTATGACCTCTGCCAACAACTTCCTATCTAACTGCAGCCCCCACCCAACCCTACCATCTGCTAACCCCTCTCTCTTTATCCATCTCTTCCTCCCCGGGATAAAAGCTCCAGGAGAAGAAGGCACTATCTTTCCCATCTCTCAGCAAAATAGCAGAATGTAATATTTGTTGCTCAAATGAGTGAGTGTTGACTACTGTACGAAGTGGAAATTTCTGGTCATGTCATGTGACACAGACTCATGTGATGTTTTGCTGAAGCAGACCCGTGAGAGGATTCACGATGCTTGGAGAAGAGTGTAATAGGTAGGACCCCGCAGACAGTGATGGGATGCTCTACATAGCTAGCCACGCAATGCTTCGAGTCTTTGAAGGTCTTCACTTCGGGGAGAGAGGCTTAGCAGAGAACTCCTGGCATTCCAGCTGTTTCCGCTCATTCCTGGCTGACTCATGCTCATTTGGCAGAGGCCTGGCTGTTTCTGCTGGATTGCACTGCCAATGCTGATCCAAGTTTGGTGACACTACTGAACTGGATACTGGTATCCTGACAATGGAGATTGGGATCGCCCCCATAGAACTGCTTCTAAACAGGTCCACATCCCCACTGTCCTATTACCCATCTTTTCTCCCCTACCTTCGGATGATGGGCAAGAGGGAGTGTTGAAACCTTTGAGAACCCTTATTAAAGTAGGTTTTGAAAAATCTAGGCCTACACCTGTAATTAACAAAGTAAGTGATTTGCACAGTTAAATTTATGTTTTAGAGTACAGTGGTTTGAAAAGGTCTGGCCCCCATAGACTCATGTATTTGAATTCTTGATCCACAAGGAGTGACATTATTAGGAAGTGTGTCTTTGTTAGGTGTGGTTGTGTTGGAGGAAATGTGTCACTGTTGGGGTGGACTTTGAGGTCCTAGGTTTAAGATCCATCCAGTGCAGAAAAGACAGTCTTCTCCTGGCTGCCTTTGGATCAAGATGTAGAACTCTCAGTTCCTTCTCCAGCACCAGGTCTTCCTGGACACTATCATGCTTCCTGCCATGATGGTAATGGACTGAACCTCTGAACCTGTAAGCCAGCCCCAATTGAATGTTGTCCTTCTTAAAAAGTTACCTTGGTCATGGTGTCTCTTCACAGCAATGAAACCCTAAGGCACAGAGAAAAACCAATGTTTCTTGTCATATCAATCCTACATAACTACAACTCTGAGTATCTTTATGACTAGTAATATACTCACAGTCTGCTTCTCAATGAGTCTTTTGTGTTTTACTGCACAATCCTATGAGTTTTGGCAAGTCCATGTGTGATGCCTAATCTTGTTTGTCAACTGAATATCCCTGAGAAGAGGGAACCTCAGTTAGGGGGCTGCCTTCACCAGATGACTCGTGGCCTTGTCTGTGTGGCATTGCTTCATTGATATATGAAGGCCCAGTGCATGATGGGCAGCATCGTCTCTGGGAAGGTAGACCTGGGCTGTATCAAAAAGATCACCGAGTCTTCTCTGTGGTCTTTTTGCTTCAGTTCTTGCCTCCCTCAGTAATGGGCTGTAAACTGAGAGCCAAATGAACCCTTTCCTTCCCGGGGTTGCTTAGGTTGGTGCTTTGCCACTACAACAGAGAAGCAAGCTGGGACAATGCCCATCTGTGTGACAAGTCCTGATAGAGAGGTACAGAACCTGCCCACTACCATATAAAACTTCCTGTAACTCCTCAGCGGCCCTCCCCTCCCCTGACAACCACTGTTCTGCTTCTGGTCAGTAGATACTAATGAGGAGGCTTACAAATGGAGTTCCCCAGCTATGTGAGGGCGCTTTGTGTCCTTGCTCTAGATGATAACTTTTAGACCAATCTGTTTCATTGCACAAAAGAGTGGTTCATTTTGTTTCTTGTTTGTCTCCCAGATTAAACCTAGGTCCTTTCACGAGCAAGAGAGTGTTGGACTACTGAGCTGTGTCTTCAGTGTGGCTTTTCTCCCTCCCTCCCCATCCCCCTCTCCCTCCATAAAGGTCCCGCTCTACAGCCCAGGCAGCCCTGGTTTAGTTTTACTTTTTTTTTTTTTTTTTTAGCTGGTAGACAGCTGCTACAGATTGTGAAATATTATTGCACTCGGCGAAAGGAGGCGTATCGTCTCTAAAACATGAGAAACAAGCAAATTTACTTCGTTGAATGGTTTGCTGAACTTGGGGGATGGGTGAGGAGACCGTTCTTGGATGACTGACCAGAAGAATATTGGAGGAAAATAAAGAGGGTATTTGGCGTGGTGAGCGGAAGGTCCTCTGGCTCATGCGGCGAGAGGAAAATTGGATCAGTGGTTTTGGAAACTACACAGAATCAAGCAGCAAATGGCAATAGAGTTTTCCAAATGCGTGTTGGGGGAATAAAAGGCTAACAGATAGCCCTTGTATCTGTAGGACAAATATGAAGAATTCATCAAGGAGTTCAAAGGTAAAGAGGAAATAAAGTCCAGATTAGCTCCCATGTTTGTTAAGTGAAAAAGAAGCAGATGAGCCATCAGGGTCAGCTGGGATTTCTGGAAGCACCGAGTTGGCTGTGTTAAGCCGTTTTACAAGGGACTCCTGGCCCAGTCTTACCGGCCCATGTCTTCACAGCTGTATTTGGTTGCCTCTTGTTCCTGGCTTGACCCTCACACTTTCAAGAAGCCAGCACTGTCTCGGTGCTCTGAATGGCGGGACAAGATGCTAAGGTTTATCTTTCAGTTTCTTGGACTGATTCACAGGGAAAACAAAAGTCGTGAGAGTGTGTGTTAGAATTTTGGGGGGTGACAGACAAATGAGAAATAACCAGTTTGATCCCAACAACTGGAGTCTGTTTGGAAACTCCCAGTCTCTTAGGATAAATCACATAATCCTATTTAGAAATTCCTGGTACAGCCACAGATGGGAGATTGGTTCTTTTTTTTTTTTTCTCAAGCCCACAAATTAAAAAAAAAAAAAGCACATAATCCAAAGATAACAGTAAGCTATTCTAATAAATTCTTATTTTATTAATTTTCCCAAGGTGAACCGTAACTATCCACTGAATACAATGATTTTACATTTTTCCACTGGCTGCTAAGACACACTGGCAATCTCTCAGGTCATGGTGGCAGCTCTCTGCAGGGTGGCCTTCCTTGAAATAACTCATTGGCTTAGCTGATTGTGGCGTTATAGGCTAGTCACTGTGTAGGTCAGATGGAAACCAGGCATCAGTGGGGCTGGGAATCCAGTAAATATCACATGCTTCCTCACAATCAGGGAGAAATTCACCATGTTTTTTTCCTTCGTAGGCTCACGCCAAAGTCTGGCGTCTCTACAACACCTCCTTCCGCCCCACTCAGGGGGGCCGGGTGTCCATCGCCTTAGGTTCCCATTGGATCACCCCTCGAAGGATGACCGACTATCACATCAGAGAGTGTCAGAAGTCTCTTGACTTCGTGCTAGGCTGGTTTGCCAAGCCCATATTTATCGATGGCGACTACCCAAAGAGTATGAAGAACAACCTCTCATCCCTGCTGCCCGATTTTACTGAATCCGAGAAGAGATTCATCAGGGGAACAGCTGACTTCTTTGCTCTCTCCTTCGGACCAACCTTGAGCTTTCAACTACTGGACCCCAGCATGAAGTTCCGCCAGCTGGAGTCTCCCAGCCTGAGGCAGCTTCTGTCTTGGATAGATCTGGAGTATAACCACCCTCAGATATTTATTGTAGAAAATGGCTGGTTTGTCTCGGGGACCACCAGAAGAGATGATGCCAAATACATGTATTATCTCAAGAAGTTCATAATGGAAAGCTTAAAAGGTAAGCTCTCAAGTAAAATTCCCATTTTTTTTGCCAAAATTCACACATGCATACTCCCACATACACACCCACCCACACACATACCACATATATCATACTGTACACACACATGCATATATATGTATCATATACACACCATACCATATACACATACACAAAAATCACATATTAAACACACACATCATATACCACACACATCAATATGACATGTGCCACACATCTCATACACGGGAACACACACACACACACACAACATACCACATACACCTTTTAAGACTACCTGCAAAATGTGGGTATATGATTTTTGTCACAATTTAAGCGGTGGGGAGAATCTATTATGTAACCCTGCTCTTTTTTGGACCCTTCGGAAACTTAATTTTCGAAGTTTCATAAAAGGAATTTTAATAATCTGCTGAAAACAAGATGAATATTTAGAATCAGTGGATTCACAGTCTCTCAGATACATTATTATATCATATAATACAGTATTAAAAACCTCAGATTATCGAGCCCTCTGTATATATTCCTAGCTCATTTGTTTCAGCGGAATAACATGCTTTTCCTTTAATTTTTTTTATTCTTCAAAATTGCCATACATTTATACAATGCATGTTGATCATTTGTAACCACAACTAGCTCCCTCTTTCAATAAAACGCTTTTTTTTAAAGCAAAAGGAATATTCATATGACCTAGATAAATTGAGCTTTAAAGACTACGGAAGTGGGTCAGGTATACAGTATTTACTGGCAACCCAAGGCCCTTGGTCCCATCCACAGCACAAGAAAAAAAAAGAAGACACGGTCACGATGTTAGGTCCCCAGGTTAGGAACAAGTCACCCTAGCACCCCTGGTACTGAGCAACTGCTAGGGCCTTTTGTAAACCAGAAAAAAAAAAAGTGTTTACCAAACAAGAAGCATTACATCTGACTTGTTTCTGTATCTTTTTTTTTTTTTTGAGATTTCATTTTTATTTTACCTATGTGAGTTTTTGCCTGCATGTGTGTATGCGATGCCCACAGAGGCCAGAAGAGGGCGTTGGATCCCGTGCACTGGTTAGAGTTGCGAGCCACCACGTGGATGCTGGGAACCAAACCTGGGTCCTCTGGAAGAGCAGCCAGTGCTTTTAACCACTGAGCCATCTCTCCAGTCCCTTGCCTTGTTTCTTTAAGTGGAAAACCCCTCTCTGCTCTTGAATCACACAAAGCCCAGTGGGGGATGACACCACTCTTGTCCTCTCTTCCTTCTGCAGCCATCAGGCTGGATGGGGTCGACGTCATTGGGTACACCGCATGGTCCCTCATGGATGGTTTCGAGTGGCACAGGGGCTACAGCATCCGACGAGGACTCTTCTATGTCGAC
This sequence comes from Rattus norvegicus, assembly GCF_021556685.1. Lineage (NCBI taxonomy): Eukaryota > Metazoa > Chordata > Mammalia > Rodentia > Muridae > Rattus > Rattus norvegicus. Next base: position 6,886,269 of record NC_141545.1, read on the forward strand.
TTTCTGAGTCAGGACAAGGAGTTGTTGCCCAAGTCTTCGGCCTTGTTCTACCAAAAGCTGATAGAGAACAATGGCTTCCCTCCTTTACCTGAGAACCAGCCCCTTGAAGGGACGTTTCCCTGTGACTTTGCTTGGGGAGTGGTTGACAACTACATTCAAGTAAGTCAGTTGACAAAGCCTGTCAGCAGTATCAGCAGGTCTCCTGCTTCCTCGCCAGGCTCTTGCCAGGGCGGCGCAGCATCAGGAACTTTGAGCCAAACAGAGCTCCCTAGAGAACTTATGAACTACATAGTCCAGCATGCTTCAGTCTTCAAACATCTTTCGCTCTACACCTTGTGCTTTCTATTAGATCCAAGGGCAAACAGAATCAAAACATGAATATGTAAGCTCTGTTAAGACAATACACCCCTTTAGGGTTATGGTTGAAATCCCTGCTCAGGAAGTTAAGTTTCTCATAAATAAGATTCAACACAGAAGTCCAGAGAGTCTCAGGGAAGCCGCTGAGAACGTGGCTGGAGTGTTTAACAGATCCCTCCTCACCGGAAATGCCCCGCTCCAGGCTCGTAGAAAACACCTCGAGAGAGCAGACCACAGCTTCAACGATTTATTGATAGCACTGTGGTGCTCCAAAATGATCAATTAGTACTTATTGAGCATCAACTGTGTAGGAAGTCCTCAAAACCGGTTTTTTAGTTTCCCTGGTTTTAAAGTGACTTTGTTTCTTGGGGTTTGACTGAATAATTTAAGTAAGCACTTGATGGCTGCCTATTGTGTACAAAACCCTGTGTGCGTTGCTGTGTTACCCTTGTGACGAAGACAAAAGTCATGGCTGAAAGATGCTATCTCTGACCCTCCCCAACCTCTGCTCTGACATCCTTCCTGTCCTTAGATGTTCCTGAGCTGTGAGTTTCTACATTAACCACTGCACCAAGAAACTTTGAGAAGTGATTTTCTTTTTTTCTTTTTTCTTTCTTTTTTTTTTTTTTTTTTTTTTGGTTCTTTTTTTCGGAGCTGGGGACCGAACCCAGGGCCTTGCGCTTCTTAGGCAAGCGCTCTACCGCTACCCCGATTTTCTTTTTTTAAACCCTAAAGTTTCTCTTTCCCCCTCCTGGTTAGTGCTCCGTAATCAAGTGTTATGGCGTACATTTTACCCAAATAATTAAAAATATCCCCCTAAGCCGGGTGACGGTGGTCCACACCTTAACCGCAGCACTCAGGAGGCAGAGGCAGGTGGATCTCTGAGTTTGTGGCCAGCCTGGTCTACAGAGTGAGTTTCAAGATAGCCAGTGCTGCACAGAGAAACTCTGTCTTGAAAGACAAAAACCAAAACAAAGCAGCGCGCGCGCGCGCGCGTGTGTGTGTGTGTGTGTGTGTGTGTGTGTCCCCTAGCTACACGCCATCTGTTAGAAGTTTGTAGCTGAGGGGTTAGGGATTTAGCTCAGTGGTAGAGCGCTATGCCTAGGAAGCGCAAGGCCCTGGGTTCGGTCCCCAGCTCCGAAAAAAAAAAAAAAAAAAGTTTGTAGCTGGGCACATTCACATGGGGGAGGGGTGCGTGTCACTTTGCTCAGACCCAGTGTCCCAGCTCCTGAGTTTGCTCAGAACTCCTGATGCTGTTGGTTGACCAAAGTCAAGCAGATTACACACAACATGGAGCGACACTGTTGTCCACTCCTGTGAGGAGAAACTTTTATCAATAACAAATTAAATATGTGTTTGGCACTCATCCTTCCCCAAACTAAAAAACTTTTTAGTCGAACCTAAGGCAGTAAGTCTCTAAATTAGGTGGACTTTTGCCTGCCCACTCATTTCTACGGCTTTCCTAGTTTAGAGAACTGACCCCATTACCCCGAATCTTACAGGGTCTTTCATATTTTGTTTTTAGTTAGACTTAGTAGAAACCGTTTTCTGGGATGGCTCTGGTAGAGAGGTTACGAATTTAGTCCGTTCAGAGTTGAATAAAAATAGTCCGAAAGAGTTCTGAAGACGTGGACCTTAAAAGACCACGCGGCAGGTGGGTATTTTCTCTTGTGGAGCTGAGGCTGTGAAACATTTGTGGGCATTTGGCGGGGCCTTCTGACACATTCCCTCAGCGTCAGGATGAGACACGGTCTCCAGAGGGCAGTTTCCCTCAGACCCTTTTTTTATTTATTTTGGATTGCGCTCCTTCGTAAACACAGCGCTTGCCCTGGCTCTTGGAGAACAACACGCCCACACCTGACAAAACCTGGGCCAGAGATTCAAGAACTGGGTTCGCCGGACCCCCTTCCTTCATGGGCAGGGCAGACGAAGGCGCCTGTTCCCACAAAACTATTTCAGACCAAAACCCAGCTTTGACGCTGTGAGGTGGGTTGTCCCTTTCTGTGTGAGCCACAAGATTATCTGAGGCTACTTGAACACTTGACCTACATTTCCTAGAGTTTTCATTTCTGGAGGCTTCTTCATGGCTGAGAAGAGTTGTTAATATTGTTACAGAAAAGTAATTTAGACCCTAAAACCACACTTTAAAAGTCCCCTTGTGGATCAACGATGGTATTATCTCTTTTCATACTTTTAAATCCTGACATTAGGTTATCAAAGTTTTGGTTTGGGGTTGTTTTGGATTGGGTTGGTAGTGATGATGGGGTTTTTGTTTGTTTGTTTGTTTTTTTGTTTGTTTTGGAAGTTTCTCTGCGCAGCCCTGGCTGTCCTAGAACTCACTCTGTAGACCAGGCTGACCTTGAACTCTGCCTCCAGAGTGCTGAGATTAAAGGCGTTGTGCCACCCCTGCCCAGCTGTGTTATCTAAGCTTTTTCACCATCTTTCACACCAACAAAAGGCAACAGTTACACACACATACCACACATATATTTGACACCCAGAACAAGCCTGGATACACATCGTAATTTTAACAAGCTCAATTTAGTAGCATGTGTCAACTTATTTTTCTGACTTTAAACTACTCATTGGAAAATTTTCTTCATTTATTCATTTTTTAAACAAATCTGTTTTTATTTGCTTAAACGCAGTCTTAGGACTGGAGAGATGGCTCGCTGGTTAAAAACACTGGATGCCTTTGCAGAGGATCCTGATTTGATTCCCAGCACCCCCCTGGTGACTCAGAACTGTTTGTAATTCCAGTTCCAGAGGCTCTGACGCCCTCTTCTGGCCTCTACAGCAACTGTACACAACTGGTGCACATGCATGCAAAAACCACTCATACACATAAAATAAAATGAATACACCTTTAAAAATAAATAAAAAGTAGTGTTGTATAATTAGTGGGTTCTTACATTAAAAGCAAAACACCTATGCTAGTTGCAGGGACACATACCTGTAACCCACATTCAAGAGGCTGAGGCAGGAGTCTGATCTAGCCTAGGGTAAATTTTTTTAATTGAAATTAAACAATAAAAATATTCTCTGCTTGTATTCTATATACTCTCTGTGAATAGAAGTCACCCGTGTCTGTTATCTGAGGTGACAAATTTCAGGTTCAAAAATATATTAATCTGAGTTCGAATAAACAAAAACTATGGGTAATGGGTAATATGTACTGTTTTTTGTTTTTGTTTTGTTTTGTTCTTGAAGGGCAATGTTTTCTTTCTTGTGAACAGCAGTTTAAGAGTTCAAGTGGAAGAGAGCCTAATTGTGTACCTCTTGCTTGCTAGGGTTTTTGAAGTTATGCATGCATTTTTCAGGTCTGCCCAAATAGCTAACAGTTGTTTGGTTCTTTGTAGGTGGACCCCACTCTCTCTCAGTTTACTGACCCGAATGTCTATCTGTGGGATGTGCATCACAGTAAGAGGCTTATTAAAGTAGACGGGGTTGTAGCCAAGAAGAGAAAACCTTACTGTGTTGATTTCTCTGCCATCCGGCCTCAGATAACCTTACTTCGAGAAATGCGGGTCACCCACTTTCGGTTCTCCCTAGACTGGGCCCTGATCTTGCCTCTGGGTAACCAGACTCAAGTGAACCGCACGGTTCTGCACTTCTACCGCTGTATGGTCAGCGAGCTGGTGCACGCCAACATCACTCCAGTGGTGGCCCTGTGGCAACCAGCAACCCCACACCAAGGCCTGCCACATGCCCTTGCAAAACATGGGGCCTGGGAGAACCCGCACACTGCCCTGGCATTTGCAGACTACGCAAACCTGTGCTTTGAAGAGCTAGGCCACTGGGTCAAGTTCTGGATCACCATAAATGAGCCAAACTCACGGAACATGACATACCGTGCGGGGCACCACCTGCTTAAGGCTCATGCCTTGGCATGGCACCTGTACGATGACAAATTTAGGGCGGCTCAGAAAGGCAAAATATCCATCGCCTTGCAGGTTGACTGGATAGAACCGGCCTGCCCATTCTCTCAGAAGGACAAAGAAGTGGCGGAGAGAGTTTTGGAATTTGATGTAGGCTGGCTGGCAGAGCCCATTTTCGGCTCCGGAGATTATCCGCATGTGATGAGGGAATGGCTGAACCAAAAAAACAACTTTCTTCTGCCCTATTTCACGGAAGATGAGAAAAAGCTAATCCGGGGTTCCTTTGACTTCCTGGCGTTGAGCCATTACACCACCATCCTTGTAGACTGGGAAAAGGAGGATCCGATAAAATACAACGATTACCTGGAGGTGCAGGAGATGACTGACATCACGTGGCTCAACTCCCCCAATCAGGTGGCGGTGGTGCCTTGGGGGCTGCGCAAAGCGCTCAACTGGCTAAGGTTCAAGTATGGAGACCTCCCGATGTTCGTGACAGCCAATGGCATTGATGACGATCCCCATGCCGAGCAAGACTCACTGAGGATGTATTATATTAAGAATTACGTGAATGAGGCTCTGAAAGGTGAGACACCCCCCATCACACACACACACACACACACACACACACACACACACACACACACACACACGCTCCTTCAGTCCTAGAAATGCTGTCATCATCAGAGCATGTATGGTTCTTGATGGGGAAGAAACCACTGTCCAGCCTGAAGTAGAACTAAAGACAGCAATCTTCCCTTTGGTGAAAGAGCATGCTCAGGGAGGGGGGAGGAGGGAGGAAGAAGGGGGAGGGACAGGGATGGGGGAGGGGACCAGAGTCTGTAGCTCAAACGCGCACGCGTGCGCGTGCACGCGCGCACACACACACACACACACACACCCTACCAAGTCCATTTAATGTTGTTGGTATGTACAGTCGGACTTCACGTGTACAGCTTTCTTACCATGTCTAAGACAAATGATCACAGGATGCTAAACCTCAATTTATAGATCTACAGTGCAACTTCTATACCTAAGGCGGTGGGAAAATGATAGAAGAGGGCATAGATATAAGGATATCATCCAGTGTATCCAGAGTACCAGAACCTCTCTTGCCTCATATGTGTATGTGTATGTGTGTACGTGTATGTGTATGTATATATGTGTGTGTATGTGTTTATGTGTATATATGTATATGTATATATGTATGTATTTGTATATGTGTATGTGTGTATGTATATGTGTGTATATGTATATATGTATTATGTGTATATGTGTATGTGTATACATGTGTAAGGAAACTGTTCCTTTCATTCCTTTACCCTCTCTTGTTCTTGAATCTCCTCAATTTAGTTCTCTTCCTTAGCACTCATAACCCTATAATTACCATCCTCGTGAGTGTGCATGTGTGTATGTGTGTGGTATGTGTGGTGTGTTTGTGTGTGGTATGTGTGCATGTGAGGTGTGGGGTGTGTGTGTATGTATGTGTGCATGTGTGGTGTGTGATGTGTGGTATTGCGTGAAATGTATATGTAACATATGAGCCACAAGAGAAAATGTACAATCCTTGTCTGAGTCTCAGTTATTTCGCTTAACATGATGATCTCAGTTGGATCCACTTTCCCGCACACAGCACCCTTCATCTCTTCATGTTAGAACAAAATCTCGGCATGTACATGCTGTGCCTTTATACACAGCTTCGATTTCTTTTCATCTATCGATGCATATCTCATGCCTCTCGTGCACGGTGCAGCTGCCCCCGCAGCCATTTTGCCTGCTTGCGTTGTGCATTTCCGCATTGCCTTGCTGTTGGCCCGCTTGTTCTTGTGTGAAACCTTTCCCGCTGAAATCGGATGAGTCTCGAGTGTTGCTGAATGGCATCTGGCTTCTCATTATCTGCCAAGGCTGTGTAAGAGGGCTGAGCTGTGTATAAAACATCACAGTCAACCGTCTCCTGCTCTTTGTCTTTCTCTAGCCTACGTGTTGGACGGCATCAACCTTTGTGGCTACTTTGCGTATTCGCTTAGTGACCGCTCAGTTCCCAAGTCCGGCTTTTATCGATACGCTGCGAATCAGTTCGAGCCCAAACCGTCTATTAAACATTACAGGAAAATTATTGACAACAACGGCTTCCTGGGTTCTGGAACGCTGGGAAGGTTTTGTCCGGAAGAGTACACCGTGTGCACCGGATGCGGCTTTTTTCAAACCCGGAAGTCCCTGCTGGCCTTCATCTCGTTTCTAGTTTTTGCTTTCGTTACTTCTCTCGCTCTTATTTATTACTACTCCAAGAAAGGCCGGAGACGTTATAAATAAGTGTGAACGCCCGCCCTGCCATTCGCTTTGGGATCAGTACGCACGCACCGTCAACCGTCAGCTGCTTGTGTTGTGATGCCACGTTCCACACTTTTGGACTCTGGAAAACCTTTTCCTGTCAAGGATGGTGGCGGTTTTAAACAGGCACTGGCGACTATAAAATATTGCAGGGTGAATGGTATCTGAATCTGCTCTCTTTGGCGGCAATTACGCACCTATGCCCACCGCAGTTTCTACACTGTGGGAGTACACAGTAGGGTCACCGAAGTTTCTACAGCACCCCCGTAAGGAAGACACGGAATATGCTTGTGGTAACAGTGCCAAACAGACAGGACTTTGAAGAGCCACTCCAGGAACTTTTCTATCAGTGACCATTTTGAAATTCACATCTTCTTTGGAAGTTACAGTCACTCAGTTGGCGTCTTAACACCTGGACTTTACCTGATCCAGTTTTACAAGGGGAAGTAGAAAAATACCTAGCCGAGATGGCCAAGAGCCCCGAGGCCAAAACAGCCCGTTAAAAAAGCGCTATTTCTGCCAAATGCTGCTAATGTTGATTTATGAATGCATTTAGAAAGCTCATTATGGAAATTTATATTTTTGTGAATGTTTTTGTGCTGTGCCTAAACCCCAGATCCTAGAGGGCTTTCTCTTACTGACTTTCCTTTCAGAGCCTGCACGCACGTTGAAGATTTTTTTTTTTTTTTTTTTGATAAACGTTTGTAAAAAATAAAGATGAGTCCTGAGCTGCTGGCCTCTTCGGAAGCGGAAACTGTGTGTTGCTCTGCAGCAGTTCGAGGAAAGAAGGGATTTTTTTTTTTTTTTTTTTTTTTAAGGGAGCAACATGAGTGATTTGGTTGAACGTCCTTTTATCTTTGAACAGAGATTGGGATGAATGAAATGACCTCCCCCACGGGAAGAAAGATGAGCTGTCACCGAAACTGTAAAGAATGTCTCTGTTGCATTCTTCAGAATATGCTGTCAATGCTTGGTTGCAGTGATATTCAAATTCCTTAGTAGACCCGACAGCGATCCAGTGCGAGCACACTGGGAACCTGTCCCTGTGGTCACTGAGACCTACTGTGTGCTTCTGTACGTGTGAAGGGGCTTTGAAGTAGCCCCTCTTGGAGCATTTACACCAACCATGCTCCTGACTTCTGTAGAAAGGGCTAATTAAGTCTTCTCCTTCCACACCCGATACTGTAAGTCTTAGTGACTCTCACCGCTGAAGTCTCTGTGCTATACCTGAGTGGTCTTATAGATATAAGCTGATACCAGATCAGGCAGGATTAATCAGTCCTAGCAGGCCTAGCTACCCTTGCTGACACAGGGTCACAGTGCACACAGTTCATCACCCTGTTAGTCTTCATCTTTGATGTGGTATGGTTTTCCTCATGAATGATCAGCTTCTGCTGTGGCAGTCTTTATACATCTGGACTTAACATTGAAATCAAATGCTATAGAATCAATAGTTTATTTTGTCTATTTTTATTGATTGCAGAGTAATATATACTAATTGTAAAAAATTTAGAAATGAAAACAATATGTGAAGAAAAATTATAATATAACACAGAGATGCCTTTGATGGTTCCTGTGTGTCATGTTTTGTGTAGTCAGATCGTGTTATACATAGGCATACACCTTCCTTATTCACTCATGTTGAAATAATTCTCCTGTCGTTACTCTTCAAGAGCAAAGTTTTAATCGTTATGGGGAATGTTGTCAGAATAGCTCAAAACTGTCTTATTTGTTGGCCCAATTTCCCACTAATTAGTTCAATAATAAATATCATCTAGAAATCATTTTCCTGCTGCATCATTTACTCTTCTTTAGCCCTAAAATATAAAGAGAAGTAATTGTTTCTTGAGGAAGATTATAACCAATCTCTGTGTGTCTTCTACCGTAATTATGTGTGTGTGGATTGGTAGTGAATTTCTTTCAAACGACATTCTTTGTCAGGAGACACTGTACTTGTGCTGATAATCTAGTTACTTGGAAAACCAAGGCAGGAGGATGACTGGAGGTTAAGGTCAGCCTGGGCTGTAGACATTTTTTTTTAAAGTAACAAAGCAAACAGGTCTAGGTGACCAGAACCATGGGGACATTCAGATGGCCACAGAAGGTGAGACCTGAGAGACCAACACAGACAAAAAGCCCAAGAGAACTGTATGAGAGTGGCAAAGAGCCTAGAAGAGGAGAAACAGACACAGCAAAGCCTACCAGCACAATGGGCATCATGGGAACTTCAGAAACCACCAGCCATCAGCTAGATGGAGGAGTTGGGGCTACTTGTGTCAGACTTGGAGACTGGGGCAGGCAGAAGGGGACTGGGGGGAGGGGCTTCTGGCTAGTGGGGTTGCCTTTGTTTACTACTGTAATGACTGAACACATCAAACTACACAACTGTCTCAGTCAGGGTTTCTATTCCTGCACAAACATCACCACCAAGAAGCAAGTAGAGGAGGAAAGGGTTTATTCAGCTTACACTTCCACATTGCTGTTCGTCACCAAAGGAAGTCAGGACTGGAACCCAAGCAGGTCAGGAAGCAGGAGCTAATGCAGAGGCCATGGAGGGATGTTACTCACTGGCTTGCTTCCCCTGGCTTGCTCAGTCGACTTTCTTATAGAACCCAAGACTACCAGCATAGGGATGGCACCATCCACAGTGGGCTGGGTCCTCCTCCCTTGATCACTAGTTGAGAAAATGCCTTACAGCTGGGTCTCATGGAGGCATTTCCTCAACTGAAGCTCCTTTCTCTGTAATAACTCCAGTTTGTGTCAGGTTGACACACAGAACCAGCCAGGACAACAATTCATAAAGAATGGAAGTTTATTTGGTCAAAGATCTGAAAGGAAGTGCAATGCCAAGATGGCGGCATCTGGTACAGGCCTGTTGTCATGCAACCCAGTGGGGATTGTCACATGGCAAGATAGAGCAAGCTCACTAGCCCTTGCCTTCTTATAAAGCCACCATCTTCATGGAGACCCCATCCTCTCAACCCCACCTGATTCAAATGATCTCTAAAGAGCAAATATCATAACGTATCTTTGGAGATTAAGAGTCTAATATGCAAATTCCCAGGGAGACACTCAACACGGAGGGAATGATAAACCAATTCACTCTCCCTTCTACAGTTCTCTATAGCCTATAAAATAGGTTCACATCTAGTTCCCAACTAGGCTAAACTATTGGTGGAAAGTATGTTTAAAGGGTCTATATTCAGATTGTTCCTTTTCTCGTAGTTGTGATCAAATACCTCACCAGAAACAGCTTGGGGGTGTGAGTTTACTCTGGTTTAAGATTCAAGGAGATACATTACAGCAGGTGAAGGGTGACAGCAACAGCCTCAGTTAGGCAACAGAGAGAGGACAAACATAGGGCCAAGCTATCCAGACTCAAGACTTCCCCTAATAACTCACTTCAACCTCCTAACACGACCAAACCTCTCAAAACATCCACAGGAAGCCAAAAGGGGACATTTCCATTGAAACCATTACATTCTACCCATGGCTACTAAAGATTCATGGCTATCCTATGGCACAAAGAGACATTCATTTCAAGTTCAAAAGTCCCCTATTGTCCTTTTTCTAGTTTCAGGTTTTATTTATTTTTATTGTATGTGTGTTTTGCCTGCATGTATGTCTGCGTAGTACATGCATGTAGTGCCCATGGAGGCCAGAAGAGGGGGTCAGATCCTCTGGAACTGGAGCTACAGATGGCTACAAGCCACCATGTTGGTGCTGAGAATCGAATCCTCTGGAAGAGCATTCAGAGCATTAACCACCGAGCTAGCTCGCCAGCAACCCCACCCCCACCCCCACCCCATTATCTTTAATAGTCCCAATACTGACCAGAGGTCCCAAGTCTCAGGCTGAGGAGATGGCTTCCCTTTTAAAGTTGTCTTTTGGGGGTGGGGGGCGGGGTTTGTTTCACCACAGCGATGAAAAATGTATGACATCATTTTTCTAGACTAATTCCACTTACTCTTAACATGTTTCAGATTTGTTGATAACTCAATATTTAGAGCTCAATATTGTAGAAACAAAGTCTGTTACTATCACGATGGTTTATTTACCCTGACACATTAGTTAATTTTTTGTGACTTTTCATAGACATGTTCACATAGATTCCTTTAGTAAAACTGAAAAGAAAACCCAACTCTTACATTTACTTTATGATACTAAATTATTTTGCTGAGTTATTTTGTTTAATTGTACAAATGTTTTATGGATAGAATCCTGAGGACCCTTTGGTAGAAGATACATCCATATTTGTGTCTTGTACCATCTGCTCCTTTGAAACAATCCAACGACATAGACAGAACATTAGAATTTGCATATTTGTTATTTACTTGGCAAACAGTTGCAGACTTACCTATTTTTCATTTATCCCCAAACCCTTTAGTAGGGTTTCTTAGTTTACTATCATCTTTGAATATGCTTATTTTATGGTAAAACAATTTAACAGTAAATGACATTATTTATCTTGTATAAATTATTTGCAATAGAAACACCAACCATTCCCCTTAATAAATGACTAGGACTGATGAGTTTGGAAATTTCCATTTCTGTGGGCTGTGGTTTCTGCTGTCTAATTACGGCTTCAAGTACAAATGTCGCCTAAGGCATTTTGTATTATTTTGGCCACCAACTGCAAGTGAATCAAAGCTTTGGTTAATAATATATATCTAAGCTATTAGATGGCAAATTGTACAGCATTCACGGCCTTAGTGCTACTTTTAAGACATGAACTCCTTTCCCCTTTAAATTACAGGTTATCCTCAATCTCTGGTAAACAGCCCCAAGGCTTCAGATGGTATGTTTCAGCAGACAGGAGTGGGGGTGGGGCAGAAGTGCTAAGCCAGAGAGGAGAATGGACATAAAATTAGAGAAAGATTGACAGTTAAGATGGACGCACGGACAACATGAAAAACGAAGCAGCTTTTACTGTTGTTGGTGCCATAATAAAATGGCTTTAATTTATCCCTGCCTGTCATTTCTTACCAACCCACCTTCACAAACACAGTGCAGATTAGTCATCTGGTCATACCTGCAGGAACCCAGCAGGTCTGAAGACACATGATGTCACCATGATTCATCCAGAGAAGGACAGGGACCGGGAAAGTGGGTGAGGGGTCTGCTCTGGGGAACCTTGAGTGGAGCAGCACCCACAGAACCTCTGTGTGTGTGTGTGTGTGTGTGTGTGTGTGTGTGTGTGTGTGTGTGTGTGTGAGAGAGAGAGAGAGAGAGAGAGAGAGAGAGAGAGAGAGAGAGATTCCCCCCCCTCCACCCCCAGCTCTGGAGAATGAACCTGAGGGAGAATGAACCTGGGGTCTTGTACCTGTCACTTGTTAAGCAAATGCTCCACTATTTACTGAGCTAAATCCCTAACCACACATTTTTTTGTTTCCCAAGCCAGGTTCTCACATCTGGGGTTGGTTTTGGACCACGTTACATAGCAGAGGAGCGTCTTGAACTTCTGACCTCCCTCTTTCTATTTCCCACGAGCTGGGATCACAGCTACAAACCACTACACCTGGTTAGTGTGGTGCTGGGGACTGAGGGTTCTTGCCTTTTAAGGAAGCACACTTTCGATGGAGCCACAAACCCAGCCCCCACAAAACATTCTTGGGGATAAAAATATCTGCCGACTCCTGTGCGTGGAAATAAAGGGGCTGGGGTTTAGAAGGATCAAGCTCTCAGTAGAGGCAGTCCCAAGTCAGATAGGGATCTTGGAACGCTAGCTCTCCTAGCAATTTTGTACCCTTTTAACCAGGGATTGTTCTTGTCTCTGAGGGGGTGGAGTCAGTAAGACCAGTGGGATCCGGCATTGGTAATACATCCTGGTCACTCGGAGCTTTAAAAAAAAAACAAAAACCAAGACCAAAAAACAGAGCAGCTTCTCTGGGGGGGGGGGGGGGGGGGGGAGTAGGATTACCCTGGAAGCTAAAACGAGAACTGGTAATTTCATCCTGGCTTCTCCGAATCTCACTCTGTAGCCCAGGCTGCCCCAAAACTCCTGGCGATCATCTGGGTCAACCTCACAAGTGCTGGGATTACAGGTGTGAGCCATCACGCCGAGCACCAACTTGAAAGCACATAGGAACCACTCCGGCGTGGGCGTCTGAATGACAGTGAGCGCCACCAGCGCGGGCATTTCAGGCTTCATCCCTAGTGGGTGGTGGTGCTTTGAGACATGCAGGAGGTGTGGCCCCCTGGAGGAAGTAAGTTACTAGAGGCGGGCATTGACAGTTTAAAGCTTCACCCCACTTCCGGTTCACAGTAACTGCTTCACACCTACAGTGAGGGTGTGAGTTTTCTGACCCCTGCTCCTGGCCTCCTGCTGCCATGCCTGTAGCTTGCTGCCTCTCCTCCTAACCAGGACAGAGTCTTACTCCTCAGGAACCAGAAGCCAGAATAAGTAAACTGTTCCCTAGGTTGCTTTTGGTCAGAGTGCTTTATCACAGCCACAGAAAAAGTATCTAACACCCATGGCGAGTGTCTTCTAGACTGTCTCGCTGTGGCCTGTGTGTCTGAATGGGAATGTTCCCTTCAAGTGTCAGGGTCCACGACTCGACGAAGAATGACACCCGGACTCAAATGGTATGCAAACACAAAGAGTGTTTTATTCTGCAGAAGTCCAGCGTGCTGGGGTCTCCCATTACCAGAATAGACACCCCCAAGTGAGCTTGCAGGCCCGATGTAAAGCACATTAGGGAATTCTGGGAAAATCCTCTATGTTAATCTGTGGGGCCCATCTCTACAGACATTCCATTGCTGGAGTGTGTGGGCTGGAAACAAGATGGGGGAGTCTGGAAACTGTTGCTGACCTTGCCTCAGGCCACGTGGCAGGGCAGCTTCTGAGGCCTGGACTTGCCTGGAATTGCCCAGTTCTTGGAAACAGAGATCTAGGTCTGGTCTCTTTAACTGCCAGTTTGAAGCCTGTCATGGAGTCAGGCTGGCTCATCCTCCTCTCTCCCCACCACCACCACTCCCCTTCAGTAATGGGTCATCTCGAATCCTTGAGATGTCTCTGAGGCCCCTGTAGTAGCAGCCCCAGTCAGTCCTGTGCTAAGGAGAGAACCTAGTAAAACACGCTTTTAATAACCCAGTTCTTTAGAGGTGCTAGCCGGTTGAAGACAGTCTCTCCGGAGTAATCAGTCACTCTGGGTACAAGCTGTACTAGATCATAAAAATCCCCAGTCGTATTTACAACCAGGCCACAAATGCATGGAGTAAGCCCCGAGATAAAAGCCCACCAAGCATTCTCTGGGGGCAGCATGTATCCTGCAACAGTAGGGGTTACAGCGAGGCTGCAAAGGTGGGAATAGGGGCAGAGGAGGCACCGGCGTGGGGCGTGGGGTGGAGGTTGGGGATACCTTATCTCCAATGCAGAGTCCCTGTCTGGTAACAAAAGGTTCTGTGTTAAATCTGGGCGAGGAGAGTTAAGAACCAGCAGTCCGGGAGTTGGGGATTTAGCTCAGTGGTAGAGCGCTTGCCTAGCAAGCGCAAGGCCCTGGGTTCGGTCCCCAGCTCCGAAAAAACAAAAACAAAAACAAAAACAAAAACAAAAACAAAAACCAGCAGTCCAGTCGGCCTTCCTGCCTGCCATTGTGAACCTGATGACAAGGTTGCATCAACCCTGGGTGTACAAGGGCTACTACTGACTGGTGCAGTAAAGCAGAAGTAGCAAGCGAGCAGGATCCGGAGCACTGGAGTCGCAGTTTCAGTGGATCAACAGGATGTGGGGTAAGGACCTTCTATCGTTCCTGTCGAGGTTCGCCTGGACGTCTCCTCTTCCGGGACCTTGGCTGCTGGATTGTCTCTGCCTGCAGGCTTAACGTGGGAGTAATGTATCCACATCCCGATCCTGGCCACCTTAACAGCCATAGGCATGGCCAGAATCACGGTGTGAGGTCCCTTCCAACAAGGTTCCAGAGTCTTCTGGCTCTGTCTCTTCAACCAGATTTAGTCACCTGGTTCAAAGCAATGGGGGTTTCGAGGAACACACTCATATGCCTGGTGGATGGTGGGCCAGAGTTGCTTCTGGATCCTATGGAGGGCTTCCAAGGATTTAAAAAAAAAAAAACTTACATTGGTCATATTCAGCTAAGATATCAGACTGGAGGTTAGGCAGCACAGGTGGGATCCTCCCATATAGGATCTAAAAAAAAGAGGGGACCTAAAATATAAGGGTTATTCCTACCCCTATATAAGGCATAAGGTGGGAGAGATGCCCAGTCCCTGCCAGTTTCAGGGTAAATTTGAGCAAGGTCTCCTTCAGGGTCCGATTCATTCTCTCTACTTGCCCTGGACTCTGGAGTCTATATGAACAATGTAATTTCCAATTGGTCCCCACAACCTGTGCTAGAGGTTGAGTTAACAGAGACGAGTGCTTGAGTGTCAGACTGGGTATGATGTCTTGTAGAAGTTTGTCACTGTGTTGGCACTCTCCTTCTTTGTCAGGTAGACTTCTTCTCATCCTATATCCATATGTTCCTGGTTTTACTTCTGTATAATCTATTTCCCAATTAGCCCCTGGCTGTTCCTCATTCTGGTTTCTGTAGGGGGCCCTTGATGGGGCCTGAGGGGTTCACAGCCTGGCAGGTGGCACAGTCCGAGATTACCTGATCAACCATGTGTCCTAAGTCAAATATTTTGTACCTTGCCCCTCACAGCCATTCCTTCCGTTTTCAGTGACCTGGTGTGAAGTTTGATGGATCTGATGGGTGAGTGGCTTAGCAAACTCCTCAGGTGGGATGGTGCAGCCTTCAGAGGCCAGCAACCGTCTGTCTCTTCTGTAAACTCCTTGGCATCTTGCCTGATGTTGTTTGTCTTCAGGAGTAAATTCTAGGACAGCGGGGAGCGCAGTGGGTGGCAAAGCTACCAGGATGTCCGCAGTGGAAGCTCAGTCTCCCTTTCGGCTTTATCAGCTAGTCTGTTCCCTCGGGCTATTTCTGATGTCTCTTTCTGATGCCTGGGGCAAAGAATTATGGCCACTTTGAGTGGAAGCCATAATGCTTCCAATAAAGCAAATATTCTTTCCTTCCTTATTTTTGTTGGCTTTTCCCTCAGCAGTCAATAATCCCATCTGCTGTTGGCGTAAACGTTGGCTATGGCTCCTTTTGCCAGTTTTAAAGCCTGGGTTTGAGCCTTTAGCTCAGCTTTCTGGGCCGAAGTTCCGCGCCCCAAAGCAGTTACCCAAATAGCAGAGTCCATCACCACTGACCTTGCATACCTGGCTCCACTCTGGAGGTAGCCGCCCCATCCGTGAAGTAGATACGATCTGCACCTGGCCAGGGTGTGTCAGCCAAGTCCGGCCTGATGCTCTGAGGGTGCCCCAGGACTATACAGAGAGCAGTCATGCTGCCATCTGAGGATGGGTCAGGTAGCAGGGAGGCTGGGTTCAGGGCAGAAGATGGGTTATATCTTATGTGAGAGGAATTCAAAAGCAGAGCCTGAAAGTGCACCCCAGTCTGGGGTTGGACAGCCATTGGCTGGGTGGATCCTGAGGGTCCCCTCAATAGCGTGGGGAGTAGGGATAACAGATTCCTGCCCCATGGTTATTTTGTCAGCACCCTTGACCAGCAGAGCAGTGGCACCTATGATCTGGACATTTTTGGGTCACCTAGCCCCGCTTCTTAGATAAATAAGCCACAGGTCTTTCCCAAGGTTCCAAAGACTGGGTGAGCCCCCCCTTTGCTCTCCTCTCTCTCTGATCCACATACAGGAGGAAAGTTTGTGAATGTCAGGGAGGGCCACAGCCAGCACCTCCAATAAGGCTCTTCCTAGAGTCTTAAAGCCATGTTTGTCTCAGGGGTACGTTCTATTTTCTCTTATTGGGCCCTGGTGGCCTCATATAATGGTTTGGCTACCTCAGTGAACCCTGGTACCCAAAGTCTACAAAACCCAGAAATTCCCATACTTGCCTTTGGGTTGATGAACTGGGATGATTTGCCCCCAGGGTATCTGACAGCATGCGTTGGCCACTCCCCCTTAGAATATGTAGCCCAGATAGGTGACCTCAAGTTGACAAAACTGGGCCTTCTTAGGAGATACTCAGTAGCCAAGTTGACTCGGCTCCTGTAACTGGTCTCATGCAGCCTCCTGGCATGTCTCCAAGTCGGGGGGCTGCAATACATACAGGAGCACAGTTATTTGGGGGTGGGCCCACCAGTACACACCCAAGTCCTCATGCAGTGGCTATTCAAAGATGGTGGGTGAGTTATTGAATCCTTGAGTTGGGCATGTCCGAGTCCCCTGAAGCCTCTCTCCAAGTCTTGCCACTCAAAGGCAAATAGGGGCTGGCTTTTGGGTGCCAGAGGCAGGCCACAAAGCCAGTCAGTGATGGAGGCTTCCAATGGATGTCAGGGGCAGCTTGGTTAACAGAAGCCATGTTCACAGCTGACTGGTGCTCTCTGGCTTCTGAGTCAAAAGCAGTGTGGGTCCTATAGGCTTCAAAAAGTCTTCTAGATGTTCCCTGGGGCTCTCATTCTTTCCCTGCGTCACCTGGCTCACCTTAGATAACTTAGTGGTCGGTCTGGTGGCCTCTTGAACACCCCCCACCCCTCAGTATCTGTCGGTAGACCTGGAGCCTGGACTTACGTTTTGACTTACCTTTAACGCAGTGTTAAAATCCCAGTCGGGTTGAGTCATAGGAAACTCTGCATCCATGTCAGCCTGGGATTGAGTGGGCAGTCCAATTTCCGGGTGGCTCGCACAATCCCCTCTCTCTCCTGGAGCAGTGGCTGACAGTCACTTCAGGTGGACTGGTGAGTCAGCACGATCGACCTGTGCGCTGATGGTCTTTCTAAAAACGGGAAGTTCTATTACTGTCAAATGACACATATGTCATGAACTGTCTCCGCTGAGCGTTTCCAGGTCCCAGAGCCTGGAGGGGTAAGGCCAGAGTGGAGTCGGCCCTCTGGGCAGTGTGGGCCGAGTGTGGGGTGGACTCCAAGTGGAGTCCGGAGTCAAGGGCTGCTCCTCCTTCTGCCTGTGCGGTGGGAAAAGCAGGAATATAAGGAGGGGACAGAGATCCTCCTCCAGGAGCAGAAAGGGGGAGCCCAAGCTGACCTGCCTTTAGAGAAAGAAGGGTGGCCCTGGGCCTCATAAACTAAACCTTGACCCTGAAAATGATGGGAGATGGAAAGTCCCCTCCTCAGGCCATCATACTTTTGAGGTGAGCCATTCAATCCTGCAAAAGATGCTTAGGTTGTGGGACAGGACCAGGACCACTGGACTGTTTGTTTTGTGCCTGTCCCATCCTAGGAATCAAAGAAAAATTTGTATGAGAGAACAAAAAGCACAAACAGAATACACAGAGAGAGACAGACACAGAAGGGCATTCCTGGGAAAACAAAACCAAAACCAGATGGCTGTCTCAGACCGGTCCTCCTCCCTGCACATGGGAGACCCATAGACCCACACGCAGTTCAGAATTCAGATGAGAACTAGCCGGTTCTCCAGCTTCTGGTATAGGGAGTCGGGAGTGCCCTCTGTTGCCCCTGGTTGGGTGGCAAATACATGTCAGCTTTGTCCCTCTCCAGATTAAACCCAAAACAGAAACACAGAGATGGACAAAACAAAAGACAGCCGTGTGCCCAGACTTACTGATTAGAAAAACACTCTGCTTATTTGGATCAAGGGGTCTCTAGCGAATTATTGACAAGAGCCCCCAAAAGTAAGGGTCCATGATTTGCTGAAGAATGACACCCTGGACTCAAATAGTATGTAAACACAAAGAGTGTTTTATTCTGCAGAAGTCCAGCATGCTGGGGTCTCCCCATTGCCAGAATAGAGAGACACCCAAGTGAGCTTACAGACCCAATTTAAAGCACATTAGGGGATTCCAAGATAGACGACCTCTGTGTTAACCTGTTGGGGTTAACGTTCATTATTGGGGTGTGGGGGCTGGGAACTTGCTGGGGAGGTCTGGAAACTGCTGCTGACCCATTGTCCTTGCCTCAGGCCAGCTGGTGGGGCAGCTTCTGAGGCCTGGACTTGCCTGGACTTGCCCAGTTCTTGGATACAGATCTAGGTCTGGTCTCCTTAACTGCCAGTTTGAAGTCTGTCATGGAGTCAGCCTGACCTCACCCCTCACACCAGCACCTCTCTCTTTCCTCCAACCCCTGGATGTGCTTAGGTGTGGAATTGGACAGATAGCACTCACTGTGGTATTTCATGCTTGAAGCACTTTCTCCCTTTGGATTCTTTGGTTAGGCGTTCGCAATCATCGATGACTGGTTTCCTGTGTGCCAGAGGTTGTTTCTGTCTTTGAGGACTTCAGTGAACAGACCTTACTCACTACACAAAACGTCCTCTGTCCCTTTGGGCCTCCTGCTCATCCGGAAACCTCACAGAACACCCTATTGGGAATTCGGTGATTGACTTCTTTTTCCCCATTAGATAAAGTTGTCCAAAGCAAGACTTTTTTTTTTTAATCTTATTAACGTTATTCCTTAGGAGGTTTACTAATTACTTAATAGACATATCTTACACACATGAATGCTGAGTGAGTAGGACAGAGAAGTATATTACATATATGTGGCTCTTTTAATTATAGCTCAGATAGCTGCTTTCTTCTCCGCTCCCCCCAATTACCTCGGGCCTAGAGGAATTCTCACGCACGTTTTGGCTGGTAATGGTGTTCATGGAGAATACCCCCAGGCTGTTAAAAATCTGGATTGTCTGTCTCAGTCATTTGAAGATGATCATTTTGGGTTATTCATTTCATTTTAACAGGCCATCATGGGCTATAATTTTCCAAGAATTAAAATATAATAAAAATCACTGTAATAACACACACACGCGCGCACCATTAATTAGTTCATTCAACAATAATTAACACACATTTATTGTGTGCAAGATAATAGAGTTATCAAACAGAACGTCCTATCCTAGATATATCTGAAAAGCTTTGGCCACCAGTGGTGCTAGATTTTGCTGTAAATTTTACATATAGTGTGATGATCCTTAGTTATCTTCTTAGTAGACATTCAGGAAAATATGGTTCTTTAGGAGAGTGAAGCTATGTGGGGCTGGAGAGCTGGTTCGCTGGGACTGTTGTTACAGAGGACCGCCTTTAATTCCCAGTGCCCACACAGTGGTTCACTACTGCCTGTACCACACCTACCACCCTACCCTAACTGCCTCTTTCTGGAGGATATGAATGACCTCTGGTTTTCAGGGGCACCAGATGTCTGCTTGGCACACAAACATATACACAGGCAAAACACCCATAAAATGAGATGAATAATAAAACACTCTTGCGCTGGATAGCTCCTTGTCAACCTGACACAGAGTAGAGCCTTCTGAGGAATGGGAACCTCAACTGAGAAAATCAGTAGGCAAGTCACTGGCCACTGTAGGCCCTGAGTAGGTTGCCTAAGAACATAAGTTGAAGAAGCCAGAGGGACCAAGTCAGTAAGCAGCAGTCTTCAGTGGCCTCCAGGTTCCTGGTGAGTTCTTGCCCTGACTTCTTTTAGTAATGGAGTGTGTCTAGGACATGTAAGCAAGAAAACTCTTTCCTCTGCAAGTTGCTTAGAAAGTAAACCGGGAGCACCGTGTGTTAGGCGTAATTACTTTTAAACCACCTGTGAAGTAACCATCTACAAACCAGATCCATTTCTTGGATGATCTGTAGGGCACTGGTTGCCTGGTCTACCAGCTCCTTTAGTCTCTGTTTCCCAACCTTGACTTTATCACTTTGATGTTCTAATCGCCTCTCAGTAGGTCACGCTTATATTTTTGAAGTCTGTCGGAAAAGAAACAGATATTTAACGTGGCCAATGAAAGGAAAATTATACAGATTCAAGGTTTAAAAATATGAAGTTAAAAGAATAAGTTTCAAAATTCACAGACTCAGGGCTAAACACTGTGAAAAGCAAGTCCAGGCAGCCCCACCCTGCCACTAGGACTAACAGACCATAAAGATAAAGAAAAGGAATGCAGGAACCAGCCCGAGTTATCAGGACTGACCCAAACCATCTGACAGAAGGGCACCTCCCCCAGCTTACTCAGAGTCACGCCTTAACCAGATGTCCTTCAAACCCTGATACGCCCCTAGCTTCTAAAATCCTGTACGCTCCAGTCAATACGTACTCTCTTGCTGTGCTGTAATCTCACTGCCATGTTTAAATGAGCCAATCACTTATAGCTGCGCCAGAAATTAGCCAATTGTGTGTAACCGCACCAAACCCCCTAGCCTTCCCTATATAAAGCCCTGACTTTTGAGCTTCAGGGTTGACACCTCTGTCTCCTGCGCATGATACGTGTCGACCTGGAGATCCCCATAATAGATCTCTGTAATAAACCTCGCCTTTGCTTATTACATCCAAAATGGTCTCTCTGTGTCTGGGGTCCGCGATTTCCCGTGACTTTAGAAAGGGTCTCTCTTCGGGGATCTTTCATCTGGGGGCTCATCCGGGATCGGTGTTTCCTGGGGCGCACCATCCTGAGACTTGAGCTAGGTTCTTTCAGCCATCTGTTATCATACAGGGTTGATTCATGAATCCCCGTTAGTTTTTTAGTATCTCCTAACGAAGTTAATCTAACCTAGACACGAAATCTCCATTTCTATTCTATTCTAAATTCCATTTTGTAGAACTCCAGTGTTGGCTTAAGCCTCAGATTCAGGATGAGAGATAACGATAACGAAGGTTTGAAGAGCCTCATCTCACAAACAAAGCAGGACATTTCAAGACATGCCTGTGTTCTGCTTCCCATGCATAGGAGGACATTCTATTTTATACTCAGCTGCCGCATAAACATGGAACAATAGCAGCCATCCAACGGAGGCCATGTGTATGTGTCTTTTGTATACAGTGACCCTATTGGCTTCTTTCAAGTAAGGACAGGCTCCATCAGACACAGGCCCAGAGGCTTCTTTGTGTGTGTGTATGCGTGTGAGTATATGTGCACATGTATGTATCTGTATGTGTGAGTGTATGTGTGCACATGTGTGCATGTGTGTGTGTGTGTGTGTGTGTGCTTGCAACACACACATTTACCCTCAGCTAATGCTGAGGCAGCTTCTCCTCAGTTTCATATTCTCAGTGCCCTTCTGGAATAATTTCCCACTCCTGGGTGAGCCCCTTCAGAAAGAGGAAGAAAAGTTAAAGTGCCTATTTTTTAAAAAAATATCTTAATTTTTCAAAAATTGTGGCAAAGTACAGTTTATGTGGAAAGTTTAAGGCGCGATTATAAAACTTCGTCTCTTGTTCGTGGACACCAGGATCATCTTTTTCACGACGCCTCTGTTCACTGCTGGGATGAGTATGGTGGTTTGAGTGAGAGTGTCTCATGTTTGAACACTTGGTCCCCAGTAGGTAGCTCTCTGTGGGGAGGTTACAGAACCTTTAGGGTGCAGAGCCTTGCTAGAGCCTGGGACAGGCTTCTCGGGAATATGGCTTCCCCCCAGCTCCTGTTTGATCTGCCTGCTTCCTGTGTATGGATAAAATGTGATCAGTTAGCTTCCTGTCGTTGCTACCATGCCTTCTGCAACAGTTTTCGACTCTAACACTTTGGAACTATAAACTGCAATAAACCCTCTCTCCCTTAGGCTCGTGTTTGGTCACTGTGTTTTATCACAGCTACAGAAAAATAACTAACGGAGCAGGCTTCCTAAAAATGTATGCAGTGCTGGATTTTTGTCTTTGCAGAGCATCGTGAGTTCTCCGAGCCAGGAGTCCGCACGTGAGTGCCAGGAACTGAGTAGTAACACGTGTTCGTCACATCCTGTTCTTGGGGGTGTCCTATTCCCATTTTTCCTATGAGAAAGTGGGGTCTTTTACATGTTAGGAACATATGGAAGGTTCAGTACAGGAAGCTAAGGAGATGGGCACTGCAGAGGGCTGCTCCTGCACTCTTGCTGTGGGCTACCTTCACGGCCCAGCAACCTCCTTGATTCAATAGCGATTGCTCAAAGGAGGATGGTCTAGGGAAGACGGCCAACTGATTTACAAGGAGAGGAGGTACAGCCTCGGGCTTTGAGAGCTACACAAAACCTCAACCATTTCTAAGAGTGGTTGTAAGCAGCAGATTTACAAGGCAAAGAAAGTACCAGCCTGGTAACAAGCAAACAAACAAAACATGAGACACTTCACCAAGAGAAGATGGGAAAGCAAATCGTACAATGCACACACACAGAGGCTTAACTCCCAGGCATGGAGGCTTCGAGGTACGGAGGTGCCTGGCAATGCGTGCGTGTTAGCATCCATTGGCTACTTGGATGTTCCTCTCTAGCTGCCTTGAGGTTCTCCCAGCGATTTTCTCTTTGGATTTGTGATTTGTGATGACGCCTGGTGGGCCAGTACAACAGAGCCTTCCTTACACCAGCAGCAGTGTGACGTGAATGGCTGTGAGTCAGCAGCAGCCATCGTGCACGGGGACCGACCCAGGTCTCACAAGCTTGCCTTGAGGCAGGCCAATGCTTCCTTGGGTGGAAGACAGGCCAGGGCCTGGGTGGTGATTTCAGCAGCAGGCACAGAAATCACAAGAAAAGGTCAGAGGCAACAATAGTAAAACACTTTGTGAAAGCACATGTGCCCTGTTTGCATTTCAAGTTGTCGGAGAGATGACTCAGTGTTGAAGACCGGACACTACTCTTCCAGGGGACACGGGTTCATTTCCTACCACAAAAAAACATCGCATTTCCTGTTTGTTTTTTTTTTTTTTTCTTTTCTTTTTTTTTCCGGAGCTGGGGACTGAAGCCAGGGTCTTGCGCTTGCTGGGCAAGCGCTCTACCACTGAGCTAAATCCCCAACCCGCATTTCCTGTTTCTTAAAGGAAGAACTTTAAACTCATTTCTGTGGTCACCCTTACAAGATTGGACGTCTCAATATATCATCATGGAAGAGGGAGGGATTGTGAGGCCCGCCTTCGTGTGGGTGTTGACAGTTAATGGTGACCAGGGGAAGGAGTATCACTGTCTTCAGTGTTCTAACTGTTGATGTGTTGCCCAGGCTCCTGTCAATAGCCTGTATTTATGCAAGTGACCCTGATGAAACTCAGTGGGAGGGGCAGGGACACACATACACACACACAGACACACACACACACACACACACACACACACAGAGAGAGAGAGAGAGAGAGAGAGAGAGAGAGAGGACACAGAAACAAATTTATACACAGACCAGCACACACATACATATACACACACAAACAAGCTCATACACACAGAGAAGAACATATACATAGAAGTACATACACGTGGACAGGCAAACAAATGCACACACACACATACACACATACACACATACACACACACACACATACACACCATGGAAAAGAGGGAAGTTGTTAAGAAGGCTTCATTCAGCACAGAAGGGAATAAGAAAAGGTCACAGGTATGTGCACAAATGTGTGTGTCTTTAAAAATGAATAAAATTGAGGGGTTGGGGTTTTAGCTCAGTGGTAGAGCACTTGCCTAGCAAGTGCAAGGCCCTGGGTTCCATCCCCAGCTCCGAAAAAAAGAAAAAGGAAAAAAAATGAATAAAATTTATTATGTACAATTATGAAAACTATCAAAGAATAAAATAATAATACTAGGGGCTGGGGATTTAGCTCAGTGGTAGAGCGCTTACCTAGGAAGCGCAAGGCCCTGGGTTCGGTTCCCAGCTCCGAAAAAAAAGAACCAAAAAAAAAAAAAAATAATAATAATACTAAAGGGGACTTTGTTTTCCTTTTTGTTAGGTCCTTCAGGTTATAAGCCCAATTCCCTTCCCAGGAGAAAATTTCACTACTAGAAGAAATAGAAATGCACCCTGAGTCTTCTTGTCCAAATGAGAGCTGCAGAAGACGGTGGGCAGTCTCCTTAGGGCTGGCCTTAAAGCATATCACAGACCAAAGGGATTACACAGCAGACTACGTTGGCAACCCCTCAGGCCTCTGCTTTTTGGCACCTGCCAAAGCTGCACTTGAGGTTGGGAGACGCTAAAGCTGGGGTGTGTTTTCTCTCCTCTTCCTCAGTCACAGCTCTCGCACTGAGTGTTGGCGCACATCAGTTCCGCCAGACTTGGCGGCACACGCCTTTACTTCCAGCTCTTCAGAGACAGAGGCGGGCAGATCTCTGTGGGTTGGAGGCCACCCTGGCCTACTGTTGGGATCGGTGGTAATGTTTTGTCTTATCCCAAAAGCCATGTTTCCAGAGCTGAGGGTCCTTGTTCCCACTTGGCTTTGATTGATAGTAAAGAATTGCCATACAGCCAATGGCTGGGCAGAAAGATGGAGGTGGGTCTTTTAGATTGTGTGGGTGGGGTCAGGGAGAGAGAGGAGAGACAGAGACAGAGACTTGGAGGGAGAAGGATCCGATGTAGGAGCTGCAGGCAGGAAATCAACCAGCCTTGTAAAAATTCCTGAACATGCCCCTAACAGCCACTCTCCCGGTTGGGTCTCGGGTAGCGGAGATGAAATATTGACTTAGCAAGTTGACTCAGGGAAGTCGGCGGGGAGAATGTGTGCTAGCTGTCGGGGTTGGAGGGGTGGGGGGAGATTAGAAATCGCCAGTCACTGAGCTAATCAAGGCATATCAAAATTAGATGGCGTATGTGTGTTTTTCATTTGTGAACCTAGAGAGTTTTTGGGTGGGTGCACAAGTATAACCTGCCGGGAGCCAAAGTGGTTTAACTAATTCACCAATACAGTCTATATAAAGAGTTCTGGGCTGCATACTGAGCCCGTCTATCTCAAAAGTAAAACAAGAAAAAAAAAATGCTAGTGAATGGATTGAAGTTGGTCTTCTCTGAAACTGATATTAACAGCCTAGGAGTTAGCTCAAGAGAGAGAAGAAAGCCAAGATTACCGGAGAGAGGGTAACAGGTTTGATCCTTCCCGAGGCTACATTTTGAATAAGCTAACATATATGAAAGAGAATCCAGGGAAAGGGGAATTATGAAGAAGTGACTGTTGAACCAAAAGAGTAAGAGGACGTCTCCAACGTTAAGGACAATCTCAATGTGCAGAGTCGAATAGTTCATTAAGTTCCAAGCAGAAAGAATGAAACTCATTGTACAGTCACCGGTGCTCTTTGGGGGAAACTTTGTAAACCTTAAGAATAAAAAGAAGGGCTGGAGAGATGGCTCAGCGGTTAAGAGCACCGACTGCTCTTCCAGAGATCCTGAGTTCAAGTCCCAGCAACCACATGGCAGCCCACAACTATCTGTAACTCCAAGATTTGATACCCTCACACTCAGACATACATGCAGGCAAAACACCAACGCACATGAATTAAATAAATATTTAAAAAAAAAGAATAAAAAGAAAACATGACAAACTTCCAGACAGAAACAGCCACAGTGAGCAGCAGACTCAGGGGATGTGTGATGTGCGACGCCTTAAGTGTAATTCTATGTGTGGCTCCCCTGTAGATACTGAAGACGCCATTCACCTCTCTGGATAGAGGAATGGATGGGATTCAGAGATACAGCGCCAGGCACATGAGATTAAAAGATGAAATCTGCAACCGAAGAGCAGCAGCAGCACACATAACCCTAGCAGTCGGGAAGTAGAGGCTGAGGGTCAGGAGTTCAAGGTCACCCTCAGTCGTTAAAGTGAGTTCAGGGCTAGCCTGGTCTACAAGAGACTCTGTCTCAGCCTTTTCCCCCATTCCTTAAAAAAACGAAAAAAATTAGAAACACGTAGCAGTATAATGTCCTAAGAATATGTATGATATTCATATCAGCATTGTTCACAGCTGAAATTCTGAAGCGAGTCCCCATAGGGAAATAACTTAATCCATTTTCGTCACATAGATCCTTCAGCCATTAAAAAAATTAATCACAGCCAAGCCAATCAGTCAGGAATCATTCGGAGCATCGCTGAGTGGGAGCCTAGTTGTGGAGATGCTACTACTGCACGTGAAATTAGGGTTGGGTGGACCACGGCGCCAAAACGAAGAACAGCGATGGACTCGGCTCGTGGGGGAAGCGGAGCGCAGTCTTCATTCGCAGCCATATTACAGATCTACAGCTCTGATTACAGAATACACGGGGTATAAGATACCAGTCTGCAGGATTCCCTTTTTTCTTAGTGAACAAAAGAGCGGGTTTTTATGTGTTACTCACTGAACTTCTTTCCAGAAGATAAATAGGAGAGAGTTTTCCACCATAACTCCGAAGACATCCTCCTGTTTTCAAGGACTGCCTGGTAAGTGCGTTGCCCTGGCTGATGACAGTTCAGCAAATCTCCTCCAATTGCCTCTATCTAAACAGTGCTAATAAGTCATGGAGTATGTCCACATATCCATGGTTTTATACATATGTGTGCTGCTGAGATGTGTAAGGGTTTTTGTTTTTGTTTTTGTTTTTTTTTTTTTTTTGCCACCAAATCTGATGACCTCAGTTCAGTGCCCAGGACCCACAGGTTAAAAAGGAGACAATTGACTCCCACAGGTTGTCCTCTGACCTCCACACACATAACGTGGCGTGAGTGCCACCTCCACAAAATAAATAAGTAAATGAAGTAAGTAAGTTAAAAACTGGGGACTGGAGACATGGATCAGCAGTTCAAAGGACTTGTTGCTTTTGCAGAGAACTGAGATTCAATTCCCAGCGCCCTCATGGTCTTTCACAACCATCTATGACTCCAGTTCTAGGGGATTCTGAGACACCAGACCTGAAGGTGGTAGGTAAACAGGCATATATGCAGACGGAACACTCATACACATAAAATAGGCCTAATATATATTTGTTAAAGTGTATTTGTTTATGATATGAGATAGATTGCAGGTGTTTTAGAACAGTACAACAAGAATGAGATGTTGGAAGGAAAGAAGGAAAGAAGGGAGACAGAAGATAGAGAAAGGAGGTGTGGAAGGTGACTCTGAAATGTCTCTCAGAGGTTTGTGTTTCGAATGCTCGTCCCCTGGCTGGTGCCCTGTTAGGAGGCTGTGGAACTGAGGTGGGATGTAGCTGGCTGAGTAGGTCACCTGGCTCTGGCTTCACTCACTGCTTGTTCAAGTGCTGTCCTGTGCACAGTCTCCACCATATTCTCCTGCTGTCATGGTCTTTACCAGACTCCAGTACTCACAGTGAGTGTCCTGTTGGGGGTTTCTATTGCTGCGGTGAAACATCATGACCAATGTAATTTGGGGAAGAAAGTTTATTTGGTTTACATATCCCAAGTCACAGACCATTGAGGGAAGTCAGGACAGGAACTCAAATAGGGCAGGAACCTGGAGGGAGGAGCTGACGCGGAGGCCATGGAGGGGTGCTGCTTACTGGCTTGTTCTTTGTGGCTCGCTCACCTTGCTCTCTTATAGAACCCAGGACCGCCAGCCTGGGGAGGCCCCACCTATACCAGCATCATGAATTAAGAAAATGTCCTACAGGTTTGTCTGCTTCCAGCCTGATCTTGTGGAAGTATTTTCTTTATTGAGGTCCCTCTTCCCCTTCTCTTGTGTGACTATAGCCTGTGTCCTGTTGAAATAAAAGTAGCTAGCACAGTTTTGGGCAAAAAAACCCTCTGAAACCAGGAGCCAGAATAAATCTGTCCTCCCTTGAATCCTCTGTCAGGTATTCTGTCACAGTAAAAACAAAATACTTAGAAAAGGGCTAAGGTGTGGGTGGGGAGGTGGGGGAGAAAGACACAGGTATTGTATACAAGTTTTCTCTGGATCCTGCAGGGAAGCACCTTAATCAGGCAGGTAAACAACTCAAGTAGCTTCAGGAGGTCCCTGAGACTGACCAGATACAGTAAGTCCCTCCCTGTCAAAGTATGCAATAAAACCTGAGAGTCCCTCTAAGACTAGAGAAATAGAACTGTCAAAAAGACTCCTAGACTAGCCAAGACACAAAGAAGACTGAGACAAACAAAGTTGCAAAAAGACTCTGAGACCAGACCAGCTACAAGGAAGGAGCAGAAACCAGCTGAGCTGCTTGGAAGAGGTTTAGACCAATTGAGGTACCTGGAGAGATGACTCTTGGACCTGTAGAGCTGCCTGCAGGCTGTGCCGTGTGCTCCAGGTTCCCAGCTTTTGTGAGCCCACGCTCAGGGCTCAGGAGGACCTTGGGGATGCCATCTGAGTCATTTCTGCTCCTGTAACTAACCTCTTACCCATAAACCCCAGTACAACTTATTGCTTCACCAAGTTGGTCTTTGACAGTGGCTGTACTGTGGTCTGTCATGGGCTCTCTGGGCTGAGTAGACGGCATGTGTTTGCATTTTCTTCAGGAAACGTTTTGTCACACAACAGCAGGGGAGAACAGAGGTGGGGGTGGGGGAGTGTGGAGAAAGGGAGGAAGAGAGAGAGAGATAGGGAGAGACAAGGGAGGTAGAGAGGAAAGAGAGGGAGGGGGAGAGAGAGAGAGAGGGAGGGAGATAGGGTGGGAGGGAAACAAATTCTTGGAAAAGCCAGCACAAGTGCTGTGACCTTCATGTACGTTCTCTTCTTGGAATATAAAAAATAAAATAAAACTCTAGCTGTCTCGGGCAAGCTTTCCCTTCCATTGTTCCTGTAGCTGTTACTCACCTGTCAGCAATTATTTCCCACTCAGCCTGCTGGGATAGTCACCCCCCCCCCATTTTCCCAACCTATTAAGTAAACAGGAGCTGTGAGCTTCTTTAGAGCGTTTGTCAGGCTGTGTTCCTGTCAGGGAAAGAGAGAGAGCATTAGATGGCCATTTTGCTGAACTTGGCAGTTTAATGTAACGGCAAGCTGTTTTACCACCTCTGTATTTTAAAATATTTTAATTCCCTGAAAAAAAAAAAAAACCAAACAACAAAAAAGCGATATTACGTAGCTACAATTTTCTCAGCTCCTCCAGGCTTGACCCAGTAGGAGCAACAGGAATCTATCTATGCCTTCTGAAATAGTGGGACCAAGTCTTTGAAACTCCAGTGAGTCCTGCTCCCACTTGGGGATGACAAAGGGCCTGTGGTGGAGCTGGCCTCCTCCTGTGGGCTGCTTCAAACAATTTTCTAGCTACCTTTTGTCCTCTGACTTTTCCCTTGTGAGGTCATTTTCTCCTCACAATGCCCACCTCCGTTTTCATTAATAAAAGTCTCAGGAGGGGCAGGAGAGATGGCTCAGTGGCTAAGACTTCACTGCTACTGCAGAGAGCCCTAGCTTGATTCCTAGCACATGCACACACACCTGTAACTCAGGTTCAGGGACTCTGGTGCCCCCTTTTGGCCTCTGAGGGCACTGCATGCATGCGGTACATAAACACTCCGGCAAACCTTCATATACATAAAATAAAAATAATATTTTTTCCAAAAAATGTCTTTCTTTATTGATAAATCACTTCTTTATTGATAATTTATCTCTATTGATAAATGCACAAGTACTTCCTCTGAATGACTCCTTTCAAGATAAACTTGTCGGATTGGTCTTGGAATTCACCCCATTTGCTTCCTGAGAGCATCTTTGAGAACAGATCTTTTATAGCTTGTTCTTTAAAAAGAACACACACACACGAGCACACACACACACGTATACATGCATGTACACACAAACACACGCGTACACACGTGTACACACACTACACACGCAAACACGCATGTGTACACAAGCACACCTGCACACACATGCACACACATGTGCACATACATGCATGCACACACAGAGGCACGCACGCACGCATGCATGCATGCACACATGTACACCCCAGATTTTGTGAGGCTTCTGGCTGCTCAGAAACTATACTTTAGCACGCTGCCAAGAACAGCTCTGCTCCTGCAGAGGTGGGTGATTATGGGAAAGTAATTTTTAGAATGGCCACATTAAACAATAATGAGGGAAGGCTCCCTGGGGGAATTTTGCGGCTTTGCGTGACCTTCCTTAATATAAATTTCAGAGGTGTCGATGCACCAATCAGAACAGCCATCATGACTTTAATTTGCACACGCTCTTGCAGGCAGCTGGAGTGTGAGCTTGGTGTGTGTGTGGCAGTGAGTCAGGAGGCCTTGTGCCCTTGGGTGCCCACTCCTGAGGACTTCGAGCAGGGCTCTTATTTTTGATAATGTGCAGTCTCGAAAATGTCCACTGTAGTTGAAAATGGTGGCTGTTTATCATTATGTATGGCCTTCCTGCTGACCCAACGGGTATTTACTCAGCGGCTCAGAGAAGGCTTGTGGGAGGGTTAGAGGAGGCAATGCTCTCAGTCACCCAGAAGTCCTATTTATGGGTGTGTGTGTGTGTGCACGCGCGCACACTCGCGCATCTGTGAAGGGGTGGGGCTTTATCATTCATCTTTCTTTCCCCGAATCCCCTTCCTCTAAATTTCTCTCTGCCACTCTGCTCCAGAGGTGAGGTGTGAACAGTACTGGAGTGTGCACTCACATTGTCTGTCTGGGGAGGGAAATGTCCCCAGGGGATGGCTGTGTGGACACAGCAGAGTTACGTGAGGTAGGAGGGAGGGATGCTTCATGCCTCCTGGTTCTCAGAGAGGACTCAGAGATGGGAGCGGGCTCTGGCAGACCTCTTTCCCAGCACTCACCTCTGAGCTGCCTTTCCCTGGCTCTCAGGACTGCTGCTCTGTGCCTCTGTGGTTTACAGAATCAACTTCCAGCCATTCTGCACCTTAAAGTGGCAGCGTCTTTCTGCTTGGCCCCTGTTGCTCCTCTCAGGTTGCTTGCATTTGAGGGTTTCCCACTTCTGGCCAATTGGAGAGGAATGTGGCTGTGTGCACATCCCTCTCCCTTCATTAGGGGAGGAAGGGATTAATCAGGCAGACGGTGTCCAGAGAGACCAAGTCCAATCCCAAGCAGGTCCTGAGAATCAGGACAAGGTCGGGGTCGCTTTACATGTCATCCAGCACTGCTTCACACTGCTGTTCCAATAGCCTCGGTCTTCTGGCAGTCTAAAACAGTGAGGTGTTAAACGCTTAACCATCTACGCGTTTTTTTTTTTTTTCTTTTCTTTTTTTCAGAGCTGGGGACCGAACCCAGGGCCTTGTGCTTGCTAGCTACGCGTTGTTTTTAAAAATGTACCCACACACATGTGGCGTGCAGACATCCGCTCAAGCATACACATACACATTCAATAAATATTAAAAAAATTAAAACCGCACACACATCTTTGGCGGGATCTTTGGTCACATTGTGAACCTAGAGATTGTGAACTGGAAAATAAAAAATAATCTGTTACTCGTTGTGATGTAGCTGAGCCCTAGCGCACACACCTTTAACCCAAGAGCTTTCTGCAAACCAGAGCTACAGGAAGTCAGGATAGGTAAGAGGTAGAGCAGCATCCAGCAAGGGTGGGGGGGGGATAAGCACGAGGAAAGAGAAGGGAGGGTCTTTGAGTTGAAAGGTACTTAAGACAGGGTGGATAGGACTGGGAGCCATTTCCTTCCCGATGTCAGTGGAGTAGGGCAGTCAGCAGGTTTGCACCCCAGCTTCTGGCTCCAGAGTCTTCATTGATAAAATTGGACGGCAGGGATTTTATTTTAAAACAACCCATGGCATTGAAGTAACAATTCACACCCACGGGGCGGGCGTCCTTCAAAGGTGGCCGCGGTAGACGTCATCCATCGAAAGAGGGCAGTGAGACATCAGAGTCCTCCGGGCTTCGCTGGCAGGAACATAAGGTAGCTGTGACTTTGGAAATTACTTGGCAATTGCTTAAAAGCATTAAGCGGGAATGAACGAATCACTAGGCGGTTCCACAGCTAAGAATCTACCAGAAATTCAATGCTGTCCATGCAGTCACCCTTGGGCCTCACTGCAGATAGTCTGTAAGGAAGAGGCCCAAGCCAGGGGCCTGCATGGAGGGCTCTGAAGGGTCCAGGGCATGACACACATTCTGGGCTGATGACTCCCCTTTTCTCCAGCAGGGTCCTGCCTAACTCATCCTGGGACGATGGGAGCCTGCACTTGTCACAGCTACACAGAATTTTCAAACAATTTCAAGCTGGAGACGCCTGTAACTCTTACAAGGATGAATTGTTTGCCTTTCTTCTGTTTCCCATTGACATGATCAGGCAGGGCTGGCCTCTCTCTCATCCCTTTATTTTTTTACTAAATATGTTTTTGAACATTCTTTGTATTATTGTTTGTGTTATTGTTGGCATGTTCTCTGTGGCACATTCTGGGCTGATGGCCTCCTATGGCCATGTGTGGCAGTAACGGCCACCTTTGAACTTGCTTTTAGCCTTTTGTCATGTTACAAAGACATGACTGGAGACCCAGAAATGCTGAATTCTCAGTTGCCTCTTTGTCAACCCCTCCCACCAAGGACTGATAATCTGTGTAGGAGCAATTGGAAGCCTAAGAGTATTGCCATCTGAGGACTATGGGAAAAAGTCAAGGCTCTCACCCCAAGTCTTGATTTTAGGCCTAGCTGCACCTTGACATGTCACTGGGTGAGAACCTGGTAGCGTGTGTGTGTCCCAGTGGGGTCTATCCCAGAATTTACAGGGCTGCAGGTTCAGGTACATAATGAGTAGTTTCTCTTAGCTGACTTTACCCCTCCTCCCCGACCCTTGGTAAACCCTGAATTCACCAGGAAGCAGGTCTCAGTCTGCAGCGGCTTCATCATGGAGATTACCTGCAAATCAGACTTAAGTGGTGCTCTGTGGAAGACCCCAGCTCCTGTCTCAGCGAGAAAACCCCAAGAAGTCGGCTTTGGACGGTTGTCATGGCCACTGGCTCTGTAGAGAGCAGCCTCCTTCTCAGTGAGGCAGGAGAACAAAGATTCAATTGCCAGAGTTTCTTTCCTGGGTAGATAATTTCAGGAGAGTTTTTCTGCGTCTCATTTTATTCTTTAAAACACAACGGGAGTAGCGTTGGTATTCTAGGCTCCACCTCCATAGCTACCTGGCAGTAGCCAGGTATGCTCCGCCCCACAGTTGCCTAGCAACAGCCAGCTGTGCCTGCCTATAAAGGGGGCTGCTTGCCCCCTCCTCCCTCCCTCTCCCCCCTCCTCTCTCCCTCTCTCTCTCTCTCTCTCTCTCTCTCTCTCTCTCTCTCTCTCTCTCTCTCTCTCTCTCTCTCTCTCCCCTTCTCTTGCCCTCTTTGTCCTTGTCCCTTCTCTCCCTACCCCCAACCCCCTTCCCTCCACGTGCCCATGGCCACCTTTCCTCTCTTTCACTCTTCTTCTCTCATTAAACCTCTCCACATGTTGGTTTGGTGTGTTCTGTCCCGGCACGGGCCGAGATTTAAACCCTAACGAGTAGTATTGAACTAACGCGTAAATTATGTGCGTGCTTAAATTATGCGGATGTGGAGACCAATGGATTTGGCACGTCTGCTCACACAGCAGAGCCTCACGCAGTTGTGGCCATTTTTTCCTTAAGGAGAGACTAAAACTTTCCACTCCAGAGGCTTCTTCCTCAGCTGCAGCGCCCGAAATGTCACCTTGAACAGCCCACTTTCAATCTCTGCGTAACATCTCGGCTCTGGAATGTGGGAACTGGAGACGCTGTTTGTTTTATGCTCCCGAATCCTGGAACCGGAATTACAGCGTGTTCTCCTGTCTTCTCTGGAAAAGCAGGCCCCTCCACCCCAGTGAGTTCCACAGCTCCGGAGTCCCGCTGACTGAGCTGCTGTTTAAAATCCCTCCAGAGCCAGAGTCTGTCCGAGTCTCCTGCTGGGTGTCTGCTTTGCATCAAACTAAGCCCAGAATTGATTCTGGACAGGGTAGACTTCGGGATTCGTGGGGGAAATCATAACAGTATCTCAGCCTTCTGAGCAGCTGGTTTGCCGCTGACTCCGCAGGCTCTGAGAAGCTGCAGAGATGGTTCCTTGAGCCAGAAGCTGGGTATAAACACTGCTGGATTTATCCCCAGATGCCTCAAAAATGACTGATCGCTGCGAGTCTGCCACTTCCAAGTTGTGGAATGGAGTGTCCTACTGGCATGAGAAATAGTCAAGTCCTTGGTCTTCCTCTGGTAAAAACAAACAGCCTGACAGACCATGTTTTATAAGGCTGAGACAAAGCAGACTCAGCAAGTGTTAAGCACGGGTAGGACTTCCCACAAGCAAAGGCTTCTGGGTTCTCCTAAGTGGAAAGGTGAGATTTGGCGGCCTTGAAGACATTTTGTAGTTAATCAGAATTGTCACTTTGATTGGACTGAGAAATGTGTAGATCACTGAGGGGCTCTTATGGGTGTGCTTCCAGGGCTCGGGCCTAGTGAACGGTTTAATTCAGTAGAGTCCGTGTTTATGTAGTCACTACTGAGGATCAGTGAAATGGTGGAAGCTGGGTCCTGGTGGAAGCTGGGGACTGCCCTTCAGTTGCTTCTAACCCTGGCCTCTTCTTCCATTTTGAGATGAATGGCTGAAGCTTTTGAACCAAAAATAAAAATAAAAATCTCCCCTCTCCATTGGTTATTTCTGCCAGGTTCTGTTAATAAGTGAGGTAGGGGTAGGGTGGGAGGGGGCTGCCAGAAAGTGTTCTTCTCATATCGAGGCAAAACTCTCTTGCCCCGGGATGTTCTAGAAAAGTAAGGCTTCCAGGTCTGCAGGAAAGTCGGAGTTATGGGGTGTAGTAGAGTAGGGGTACAGAAACAGTCTTATCCATCCCAAACGTTATGGAAGACAAGGTGAGGTCGACCTTCAGGGTAAGGCCTTTTTATGCTTTGGCGTAATTTCAGGTTTCTCTTCATCCTGAAAATAAATCCTCCTCACCTGCAGAAGCCAGAAACCCAAGTAGCGGGAGACAAGGCTGATTCCCCACAAAGACGGAAAAGGCTTAATTATGCAAATACGCAGTGGAGCAGCTCATTCATATTAAAATGTCAGTCCGCTCCTGAGGCAGGTGGGCTGGTTGGTGCTGATGCAGGGGTGGGAAAGGTTCCTCCGATCTGAGGGACTGATGGCCGCTCCTGGTTGTCCACCTGTCCGTCACCCCTGGGAACCACAGACGAACAGCCTCCCTCTATCAGATTGGCTCATGGGCACTCGTGGGGGGCATTTTCTTGATTGCTAATTGATGTTCGGAGGGCCGGGTTCACCAGGGAAGGGCCTATCCCTGGGCGGGTGCCCTTGGCTGTCTGAACAAGCCAGTAAGCCTAGTAGTCCCTCCATGCTTCTGCTTCCAGCCCCGGCCTTGGCTCCCCTTGATGACCGACTGTAGCCCGTAAGATGAATTAAACCCCTTTCTCCTTAAGTTGCTTTCAGGCCACGGTGTTCATCGTACCAACGTGGAACAAGGGCGCTCCAGACAAACCTGTCCAGCCTCTCTGAAAATCCAGAGAGGGAAGCCCCGTGTCCCTCCCACTTCCCAGGGCCCGTGGAGGAGCTGGCTCTCCTGCAGGGAACAATGCAGCGCTTTTTCCTGTGAGATAACCCAGGTTTAGGGAAATGAGTCACTGCAGGCCCATTGTATGATTGTCCCCAGCATGTGAGCCACACCCCTCTGATGAATTGGTGAAACCCAGTCTTCTTTAAAGGTGAACTGGTGTCTCTCGGGAGTCAGCCATGGCCTCATCATATTTTGAAGACTGAGTGAATTTGGGTCTGAGATTCATGTGGGCTTGGATTCCTTAGGGTCCCTTCCTTCCAACTGCTGGTGACCACCCGTATCCCGAGAGGTCAGCGCTAAGACAGGGCAGGTTGTGAGCAGCACCCTAAAGGCCAGGTTCCGGGGGTGGGGAAGCTCTGCGAGCAAATGTTAATCCTGTCCCATGTGTTGTCCCTTCCCTTGTCCCAAAATGTTGAGTCTTGTTATATTGTTGTCTCCTCTCTTAAGACTTAGTCCAGCTGGGCCAACCAGTTACCTGGTAATAAACTGTTGCTTGGAAAAGCTGATGCACTGAAACAGACCTTGCTAAAATGGTGGGAGGAGTAATCCCTCTGTATAGATAGCATACCCTTCTTCCCCAGATGGGCCCTAGTGGACTGCTTATAGAACTGCCATGTTTCTGATAAGTTAGGGCTTGTCTGAATACTAACTCAGGAAAATATTCCCTCCCCCTCCCCCTCCCCCTCCCCCTCCCCCTCCCCCTCCCCCTCCCCCTCCCCCTCCCCCTCCCCCTCCCCCTCCCCCTCCCCCTCCCCCTCCCCCTCCCCCTCCCCTTTTTTATACATCTTTTTTTTTTTCCAGAGCTGAGGACCGAACCCAGGGCCTTGTGCTTGCTAGGCAAGTGCTCTACCACTGAGCTAAATCCCCAACCCCACCTCCTCCTTTTTCTTGCCAGATTCCTTCTGGCTATGCCAAGGTTTGACTGGAGTGTTTTTGTCTTTGCTTTCATTCTAATTAAACTGTTCTTAGACTTAGAAGCCATTCTCAGGCCCTTATTAATGAGAACAAGAACCCAAGAGGCAATCCTGGTAACATGTGTCACCTCAGGTAGAAGTGGCCCAGGTTTCAGGTAAGAGATGAGAACATCAACACTGACTAGCGGGAGGTGTGTATATGAAATATCCCAAAGCCTTTGCAGAGGTCTGAGAGGTTTTAGCTCCTGAAATAAAAGTAGCCAGGGGATTGCTCCTTGGTCACTAGGCAGAATAATTAAGTGCTAAGGTCTAGGGTAGGCAGGCTCCTAACCTGTGCACAGCCCAGGCAGCTTTCTGACTGGCTGGAAACTGTGGCTGTCTGGCATCAGCAAGGACAGCTTTCAGAGTAGCCATTTCCCTAAGCCACTGTACCCCCTCCTCCCCACCCCCACATATACACACGAGGCATGGGTACACAGAATCGACGACTCAGATTCATGCAGCTTTAGCAATTCCGTGTAATTAAGGATGAATACTGAGGTAGGAGGTAGGAGGCTGAAGAGATCTCTGTCACAGTCTTCCCCGCCTGTCTGCAAAACTTCCCACGGTCTGTTTCTTTCTTCTGTTTCTTTCTCCTGAATTGTTTTTATCTCTTCGTGGCCATTTTCTCATTAGACTACGTGCTGCTTGGATCTCATTTCAGTCCATCTTATGGTTTACTGTTTTCAACCACTTCCCACAAGCTAGGGTCATCTGGCAGGAGGGAAACTCAGTTGGGCATAGGCCGCCATCAGATAGGCAAGACTGTAGGGAATCTTCTTGATTAGTGACTGATGTGGGATGGTTCAGCTCACTGTGGCTATTGCTGCCCCCGAGCAGGCCGGGAGGAGCAGGCCGGGAGGAGCAGGCCGGGAGGAGCAGGCCGGGAGGAGCAGGCCGGGAGGAGCAGGCCGGGAGGAGCAGGCCAGGGAGCAGTGCTTCTTCTCCTTGGCTTCTTTCCATGTCCTGCTTCTGGGTGGTTGCCCTGACTTGCCCTAATGGAGACTACAATGTGGAAGTGTGAGCCAGATAAACCCTTTCTTAACCAAACCGCCGCTGGCCATGGTTCTTATCACAGCAATAAAAATAGCTAATTTGAAATAATAAACACTAAAATTTAAATATAAAATATAATAAAATAAATAACAAAGAAATATATAACATATAAAGTAATAAGTAATATATTTAATAGGAATAATATAATATATAAATGAATAAAAATAAAATATAAATATAATATAAAATAAATAGTAAATATTTAAATAATAAATTAAAAACTTACAGACTGTAAATTTGTAAGGTCACTGAACACCTAAGTTTGCTGTCGCACAGTATATACTTTCTGTAGACTTTTCCTAATGAGTAAGTTAACTAAAGCTTCCTATTTGTTGAGAAACAAGTTAGCTTTTTTTTTTTAAATACCAGCCAGTTTTCGATTCTTTTGTGTTATGTTGAAACTGTCAAAATGCAAAATCTCAGTTATTTTCCTGGTTCTGGAGTCTTCCATTTCCCTGTGTATAAACTGATAACATGTCTGCTTCACTGCATGGTTAAGGAGAGAGAGAGAAAGAACAGCCAGAGGCATCTGGAAGAATCCAGAGCAAAGAGAGGAAGACATAGACGGAACATGGCCAGCTGGCTGGGCCTGGTCATGAGAGAGGGGGAGGGAGAAGGAGAGGGGGAGGGAGAGTAAATTCAGACACAAACATAGATGAGAACATAGCTGAAATAGCAGAGTTATAAGGAGAACGAGGGGCGGGAAGCCTGTGAGCTGGGGTGGGGGGTTGGTGTAGGGGAGGAGGTGAGAAGGGCCAGGATACCAATGTGGACTTTGAAAGGTGTAACTGGTACTGTGGGAGCCTGCCTTGGTGTGTTAATAGGCTTCACCGGTAGCCTTTTGTCCCTTCTGCCTTTTAGAGTTATCTTTGGACCTGACACCCAGCATAAGAGCGCTCTTTTTATGACCCCTGCCATCTGTATGCGTGTTATCTTTGGACCTGACACCCTGCATAAGAGCGCTCTTTTTATGACCCCTGCCATCTGTATGCATGGTCCCCTGTGGGACACATCAACAGGTGCTCTACACGTGGGGAGAAGTTAAGGAAAACACAGTCCAAGTCCTTGGAGTTGGTATCAAGTGGGAGAGTTCTTGACACAGGAGTAAATGTCTGATTCATACAATCAAGGGACTTTTTAGGACCAGTGAAATGGTTCCTCGGGTAAAAGCACTTAAGACCCGTGTGGTAGAAGGAGACTTGTGCAAATTGTCTTCTGACCTCCATAGAGGGAATGTGTGTATGAATGGGCATGGCAATGCACACACACACACACACACACACACACACACACACACACATACACACATATATATATACCTCTGGCTTTAAATAAGTAAATAAATACATACATACATATATACATACATACATACATACATACATACATACATACATACATAAATGTGACTTTAAAAAGAAGGAGATAGGGTTGGGGATTTAGCTCAGTGGTAGAGCGCTTGCCTAGCAAGCGCAAGGCCCTGGGTTCAGTCCCCAGCTCCGAAAAAAAAAAGAAAAAATAAAAATAAAAAGAAGGAGATAAACTAACAAGTGTTTGTAACAGGGGATGCCAGGGAAGGTCATGGAAGGAATGGCTAAACAGGAGTTTAAGGTATACACAAGAACCAGTGACCACCAAGCTGGACGAGTCAGCCTGAAGTCAGAGACAGGGAAGAGTGGCATCCCTACGACTACAGCACTGGGCTCAAGGCCAGGAGAGGATGCAATGGCATTGACTATGCAAATGAGACACGTGACACATCTTCAGCCTTGCATGCTGGTCGTCCTCCCTGTGTCAGACCTGTGTAGAGACAGAATCAATAGGAGAGGGTGTGTGTGTGTGTGTGTGTGTGTGTGTGTAGTGGTTAATGTATTTATATAATATGTAGCTAAAATATATATTATTTATTGTCAAGTTATACAGATACTGGTTTTTTTTTCTTTTTCTTTTTTCTTTTTTTCGGAGCTGGGGACCAAACCCAGGGCCTTGCGCTTGCTAGGCAAGCGCTCTACCGCTGAGCTAAATCCCCAACCCTACAGATACTGTTAACAATCATATGTTAACATAAGTGTGCCTTTTGGGTCCGTGTGATAATATTAATTCGTGAGGCTGTGGAGGTTGGGAAAGTCCCACAGTTCATGGTGTGCAAGCTGGAGCCGCGGGTTGCTGGCATTACGACTCAGTCCAAGTCTGAAGGTTTGTTGGAGGCTGCTGTTATGAAGCCGGGGCCCAGAGCAGAAGAACATGAAATGTCTCAGCTCAAGCAGTGGGGAGGAGTGCGAGGCAGAGTCCTCCTGGATTTTTATTCTCTGTGCCTTCAATAGATTGGATGATGCCCAGCCACGTTGGGGAGGCCCATCCACCTCCCTGACTCCTGTGGTTTGTCTGGCTACCCTGTGGTCCACTCAGATTCACCCAGTAATCCAAGGTTTGCAGAGCATCCGTGAACAAAGTTTCAAATTCTACTGTGCGTTAGTGGTGCAGTCCCATCTCTCTAGTCTTTAAGTGTCCCGGTGTGGACAATGTAGGTGTCTGAGTTCGGCAGAGACATATGCTCTTGCTTCAGAGGGGCGGCAAGTCAAGAACTAGGATACCTCTGCCCTTGCTCACAAAACTTTCACAGACCCAGTGGCCCTCGAGTTCTTGCTTCGATAATTTGATTGAAATTCACAGACCACAGCGGGTGAGTTTTAGGGAGAAGTTTATTATAGATTAATAGGTGGGAGATAAAGTGAGGTGGGACAGACAGCAGGACCCCAGGGATTCAGGGATGGGGTACCACTGAGATGTCATCCTGGGGGCTCTTGGGAAGACTTACGACAGAAATTGGGGTGAATAGTGGGAAGGAGGATGAACCAGTCAGTCCAGCTGGCCACAGGTGTCCAGCTGCCTCCTCTCAGTATGTCACGTCACCACATCACACATGGCTTCCAGGAAGAGATAACAGGAAACCAGGGGACCAGGACTCTGTGCTGGTATTCCTGGCCTGCAGCAAGGATGTTATTGGGATTGTTGTTTTGAGGTGCCCGCCCTGCTTGGCTGGGTTCTGTCTTACTCTGGTTGGTTCTACTCCCATTCAGCGTTGAGTGGCGGGTATGACGCAGAGGAACCCATGTTTTCTGCAGCCAAGCTGGCTTTAGAGCTATGGTAAAGCAGTGGAGGCTGATCAGGAGAAAATACCTCCCTCCAGTAATCAGAATGGTCTGGTAGGAGCCTGACATTCTAGTTGGACACGTCAGTCACCTGGCTAAGGGACCCCCACAAGGAAGCAGCGTCACCTTTAACTGTGCTAAACAGATAGGACACGTCACTAGTGCTTATGGAAATAATTATTTTTAAACCAAGAATTCCTGGCCCCTAGCACAGTCCCTCCAGAGTCACCATGACAACGTTCTCCTGGGTCTGCTTGCCTTTCAGAAAAAGGAACTCTCTTTCCTCTTCTAGCTCTTTAGGAGCAGGCCAGATCCTCAGTGTGCTTTCTCTGGTACTCCCCCACCCTTTTCCTCTAAAGCTTCCCACTCCACAGCTGACCTCCAAACCAGCTTTAGAAAGGCAGGACTTGGGGGCTGGGGATTTAGCTCAGTGGTAGAGCGCTTACCTAGGAAGCGCAAGGCTCTGGGTTCGGTCCCCAGCTCCGAAAAAAAGAACCAAAAAAAAAAAAAAAAAAAAAGGCAGGACTTTCTTTTTTTTTCTCTCTCTCTCTTTTTTTCCCCCTCCAATTTCTCACCTTCTACCCCTGGGGCAGAGCTGTTGCCTCCCTGTTTTGTTTTGTTTTGTTTTGTTTTTGTTTTGTTTTGTTTTTTAAACTAATGAACGTGTCCTCAAGCTTCCTTTTGAATTCGTTCTTCTTTTATTATGAAGACTAAGAGTCCCAGAGGGGATCCCAGTGTCTTTACTGTCTCTGCCTTCTCTGCTGAGGCTCCAACACACTTTCCGTAGCAGCGCTGGAAAACCAAGTGTCAGTTGTGCACAAGGAAGGCGAGAGCTAGCGGTTCTGAACTGGCCTCGTGGCTGGGATATCTGACAAAGATTCCATGATCCCCGGCTTTGCAGCCTTCAGCTTCAGTGGCAGGTTCTATGTTTGGCTGCAGCAGCACACATTTTGCTCTTCTTGGTGGCACCCCACTTGGTGGCACCCCACTTGGCCTGTGTGTGTGTGTGCGGTCTATTTCTATCCTTTTGTGTTATGTCCCTGAGAATTCATAGTCGATGGTGGTTTTGTTTGTTTTGTTTTGTGACCAATATCAAAAGACAACTAGTTTCATGCCTCAGGATTTCTTATTCAGAATGAAGCTAGAACTCACTTGAGATCTGGGCCTCCTGAGAAGCATTTGTTCCCTGGGGTCGTGACAGGGGTGACGCAGTGAGCATCTCCTGCTTTGAAGATGGAGACAGGCTGTTGAACCTGGGAGTAACTCGTTCTCACGAGGGCTGGCAGCAGAATTGAGATTTTTTTTTTAATGGGCTCTATGACATCATACCGCTATGGCTTTAAAAACCTTTAGCAGAGCGGCTGGAGAGAGAGCACAGTGGTTAGGAGTCCTTACTGCTCTTGCAGAGGACCTGGGCTCACTTTCCAGCACCCACATCATGGGGCTCCCAGCTGTCTGTAACTCTGGGAGCCCAACGCTCACAGACCCTCACAGGAACCTGCACGGAAACTCACGCGGGCACACACTTTGATTTAAAAAACACAAACAAGCCCGGAGATGAGGCTGAAGTGCCTTAGCTGAGGGTATATTTCTTTCTGCGGTTGAAGACACTAATCCACCCACAACAAACCTGACCAAAAACTCTGTCCTGCCTACGAGATGTGCAGGGATAAAGACGGAG
The DNA here is from genome assembly GCF_021556685.1 of Rattus norvegicus. Classification (NCBI taxonomy): domain Eukaryota; kingdom Metazoa; phylum Chordata; class Mammalia; order Rodentia; family Muridae; genus Rattus; species Rattus norvegicus. The sequence goes on from NC_141545.1 coordinate 6,928,844, forward strand.
CAGAGACTGAGGGAGTAATGAGAGCACAAAGAGGGAGCACATAAAAGTGACGGGCCCAGAGTCATTTGTGACTGTATGCACGAGAGTACCTCTAGCAGGGCAAAAGCCATTTTACCAACTCTCCATCTCTTGTCCACTTAACAACAGTAAAACAAGATCAGCAAGTTTACTATTTGATTAAGATAAACCACATTTGTCTTTGTAACATCCAGGTTAACGAACAATAGAACGTGTTTTGGAGACCTCTAAGATACCTTGGTATCCAAAGACTTACATTATCATATAAATTTTTTAAATTACTTTTTTCCATACAATATTAATTTTGATCCTATTCTTTCTCCTCTCCCAACTCTTCCTGGATCCTGTTTCCTTCTCACGTTTGTGTGTCTGTCTGCATGTGTGTACCTCTGGAGGCCAGAAGGTAGCATTGGATGACCAGGCACTTACCTGCACAGGTAGTGTGAGCCACCATGTGGGTGCTGGGAACCGAACCCAGGTCCTCTGGACAGTGCTCTTAAGCACTGAATCCCCTTCCCAGCCCTGACACCCAACACTAACCAGTTATGGATGTCTGTGGACATCTATGTGATTGGAGCCAGAGGGGTTAACCTGATGGAAAACCGCCTTCTAGAGGCATCTTCCTCGTGAAGCCAGCTTCCTACTTAAAGAATGAATCATGAAAAAGAATACACATGTGCTTATAGAAAATAGGAAATATTTAATGTATATAAATTTATCTGCCTTGGCAATTATTTATTTACAACTGATGATTGATACCAACAATCGAGGTAAAGATATACATGAGGTATAAATATAATATTTAAATGCAATATTTTTATTTCCATCAACAAGATAACAATGAATAAAATACTGTGGTAGTTGACAGACAAGCGCGACGAGGCATCATTTCCCCCTCCCCTTTCCTTTATTTGAAAGATGCACCCTGTGGTTAGCAGAAGTGATGTGATTAGTGCGTGCATAAAATCGGAAAGTCAGCTAAGTTGGAAGAGGAAGGGGCTGGGAAATACAATCGTGTCATCTGATTTCGGTTTTAGCATTCCTTAGATCCATGTTTCTCAAAGTGTGTCCTCGAGGCCAGCAACCCTGCATCCCTCAGGCTCATTGGAAATACAGAAGGCCGGGCCCACCCACGAGGCCTGGATGGGAGCCTGTTAACAAGGCCTTTAGGGGATTCCCAGTGCATGCCAACTCCCTGAGAAACGACACTAGTTGTCCTGGGTGCCCGCTCTGCTTTCCAATGGCAGCCATGATGTAATAGAAGAAGTACATTTGTCCAGTCCACTGAGAGCTGCCCAGGAGGCAACTTGTGGTCTGACTGCCACTGTCCCAGGTAGACACGGGAATGAAAAACTCCTACCCTGGGTTTTCCCTGTGCCATACCAAATATACAGAAAACAACTTTATTCCTCCCAATAAAATGATTACACACCACAGATAAAAGAAAACACTGCATTAGTGTATGTAACACAACAACAAAAACCGGGAAAACACATGTCTGTTTTTCTCCTTGTCTTCCGACACCAGTTGCTGAATTAGGATCTCAATCTTTGTCTAGACAGCCTAAGACAATCTTTCCTGGAGATCGGACATGATAAGTTATCTTTCTACAGAGTCATATCACAATAAAAAACAAAACAAAACAAAAAACCAACTCTATCCTCTCTTGGTTGAGAAAAGCCAGCCTGCTCATTCTGTACAAAAATAAATAAGATTAGGGTGCTGGTGCCAGATAGTGAGGAAACATGGGATTGACACATCAGCCTGAAACTTATAAATAACTAATGATAGAGCTTTGGTCTTCTGTCAGTCTAAAACCCTGTCTCTTAGATTGCAAGGCTTCTTTAATGGCTTAGGTTCTAAGAGCATCATCTATAGGGTACTTGGAATTCCCTGAAGCCCTGATGACCCTGGACGCTTGGTAGAGCCTCCTCTCACTTTGTCTGGTGTCCAGAGTCAAGGTCAGTGCAAGAACGTGTTAAATAACTGTGGCCCCATGGGCCACTGGTCAAACAGATGACTAAACAGCATTACGAGACCTATCTGTGTCTCAAGAGGATATGGGGGCTCCCTTTGCCTCTGAGGACAGGTTCCGCTGTTCACCCCTATGTAGGGGTGGGTGGTACTAGTTTTATTTCAGTCCCTGGTGCTAACTCCAACAGTCACTTGACATCTCACTCAAACTGCATCTGAGTGGGCTCAGAGGCAACGCAAAATCTAGCCTTGGATTTGGCAAATATCTCTCACCTGCCGCTTCGTGTTAAAGAGAAGCTAATATTATTTCCCTCAATTTATGTCAACACCCTGCTGTAGTCCTTAAACATGGGAAATAGGCCAACCCGTGGAAGAAGCTTTTAACTCTGTTTTTCTTTGGTTAGCTAATCTTTGGGTGAGCATGGGCAGACTGACAGACCACACATTTCCCACGTTTGGTGTCTGTCAGCAGGCTCTGCTCAGCGGGAGGACGGGAGGGACACGGGGTCTACAGCAACCTTGGAAGTGCCATGTGAGAAGCCTCACAGAGTCAGACACAGAGTTCTATATAAAACCAGTATTTTACATATATACAGTAAGGGGAGATATACACACATATACAAATGCTACAGTACATTTATTTACAGCTAAGACACGCTTCTTAGAAGCCTTTAAATTAGCAAATTAGGCAATGCGGAAGGAATAACCCATTTAATTTTAAGCAATATAGATAAATGTTCTGCGACATTATATTAGTAGGGTTTATCATCTCTGGGCAGGCTAGAAACGGCCTCCATGGTCTCGTGACCTCCGGCTCCCTCTGCGGTGTTCCTTTACATGCGTGCACGCCCCACACTGTGAGTCTTCCTTTCTCTTCTTGTTCCCTGAGTTTGAGTTCACGCTGGGGAAAGCTTAGATTTTTGTTTCTGGACCCTCAGCAACGAGAGGCTGGAAAGAGTTCCTAATTCTGGCAACTTCTGCGGCACAGAGGTGTCCGAAGCCTTTGCTGTACCATTCTGGGGAGTGGCCTCTGCAGGAGAGAACAAAGGAAATGGAAACCCTGTTAGGGGGCGGGGCCGTCCACGGGCTTGGGTCATCAGTACCCTGGGAACAGCGTGGAGCTGCTGCTTCGGACATCTTCGAACCTCAGCATTTTGTCCTTATGATTCATCCGGTGCTTCAAAATGACACCAACTTCTCATAGTGAACTAGAAGACTCACATTGAATTGGGAGGTGGTGGCACACACCTTTAATCCCAGCACTGGGGAGGCAGAGACAGGTGGATCTCTGAGTTTAAGGCCAGCCTGGTCTACAGAGTGAGTTCCAGGACAGCCAGGGCTACATGAGAAACCCTGTCCTGAATCCCCCCAAACCAAAAATCAAACCGAACCAAAAAACAATAAAAACTTCAGCCCTCACCCCAATAAATTTATATCTACCTATGCATAGAATTTGGTTTTGGCATCATGAATGCCTTAAAGTGTTCAGTTCAATTTAAGTTAGGAACAGAGGAGGAAGCAGGCATAAAAGAAACACGGGAGGGCCTGAAGAGAAGGCTTAGCCAATAAAGAGTTTGATCAGCAGTCCTCCTGAGAAACGCCAGGTGTGGTAGAAACAGGATGTTCCCTGAGGGTCAATGGCCAGCCAGTGTAGCCAATCAGTTAGCACCAGGCACAGTGACAGACTCTGACTCCTCTGCCCTCTTACTTCAGGCGCCCACACAGAGCGCCTGAGAAAGACACCTAGCATTGACCGCTGGCTTCCACATGGGCATATATTCCGTGCACATGAATAAAAATAAAGGAATACATATAAGAGATTAGCATCGTATTTACTGAACCTCGACACACCTATGTGTCCTCAAAATAGAACACAAGGCCACTACCAGGGGAGGTGATGACTCCCCTACTGGGAACACACCCAGAGAAAATGGGGAGGGCATATGATTTATACTCACTGCAGAACTATTCAGAAGAGTGAGCTGGGAATCACCCTTAGTGTGCGGCACTATGGGTAGATAAAGGGAATGTGATGTATATATATATATATATGTGTGTGTGTGTGTGTATATATACATATACATACATACATATATATATGTATATATAGCTTTCTGTATCAGTGGTCTTCAACCCCTTTGGTAAATCTCTCTCTCTAAAAGTATTTACATTTTGATTCATAACAGTAGCAAAATTAGTTGTGAAGTAGCAACAAAAGTAACTTTATGGTTGGTTACCACAACACCGGGAACTATGTTAAAGGGTCACAGAATTAGGCAATTTGAGAACCGCTGGTGTCTGTCTGTCTGTCTCTGTCTGTCTATCAAACCATCTATCCACCTATCGCCTATCTGATGGTTCTTAGTTCTAGAAAGGGAGACACTGTTATTTTTACCAGTGAAGCTGAAGGATGTTCCTACGTTGAACGTAAGTTAAGCACACCATACTAACCACTGCGTGCTCTCATTCCTACGTGGATTCTCAGAATGTGGAGCTCTTCTGAATCAGAGGGTAGGACAGTACTGACCAGAGACCATATAGAGTCGGAGCTACAGTGATAAACGTTGGCTGAATGAGGCAGCAATTTCAACCTGACTGCAGTTCTAAGCAATCATGATGACTATATTTTTCTCATCAGGAATTTGAAGACTTGTGTACCACCGTTCTGACCCACACGTGGTTAGGCGGGGCTCCACTTCTTCCACAGCTGAGGAGGTCGATCAGCTGGGACCTGTGTGCTCCTCATCAATTCCGAGATATATTACAGGTGGCTTTAACTAATAATTACTTTCCTGTGCCAGAGAAGGACCTGGAAAATTCTGGGAGCCTCTATTGACTTTCTTCCTGACCCCTGACTCCGAGGACCCATTCCATGCAACGTCACAAGGTCGGTTTGCTGGCTCTAGGAGTGACCATGTGCTAGTCATGTGACTGGAAACACGCTCCTGATCACTGTTGGACATGTTCATAGCTTGAGTTGGAAAAGGAATGAATAAGTTAGGGGAGGTATAAAGGAAAGCAAAGAAAAGCAAATTCTAGGGTGGGAGGGTGAGAGATGAGGGTGTATGGCCCCCTGGAGAAGCTGGCTCCCGGTGTGAGGAAACAGAGCAGAGGAGGGAGAAGCCAGAGTGACAAGCAGGGCTCAAGTGCACACACCATATGGCCCACCAGCACCCAGTGTGGCCCACCAGCACCCAGTGTGGCTACTTACTTCAGGTCTATCCTGCAGATGTGGGTCAGCCTGGACTTGCCGGAGCCACAGGGCTCTATCAGGTACTGAGAGTCCATCACCACCGCCCGCACACCACCCATGAGCTGGGCTTCTTCATGCTCCACAGACAGGGACACCAGGGTGCACATTCCTTTGGGCAAATCGGTCTTCCAGGTCCTGGAGGCAAACAGGCCTCGTGTGAGGGTGATGGAGAGAGAGACAGGTGACCCTGAACACGCAACTAAGCCCACACTTGTGTCCTCCCGCCCCAAACCTAGGCTCTAACTCAATGCTAGGCACTTGGATTAAGGTGATGGTTTCCATGAGCCTATGTAAAGTTTAGACAATGAGGTCCAAAGGGCAGATCTCAGCTTCCTACTCAGAGGGTAGAAGCTCCCAGACCTGAGTTTAGAACCCCAAATTGAGGCCCCATCTTGGTCTGCTAACAAAGCCCTTGCCCAACATCAATGAGGCTACCAACTCTAGAAGAACCATGAAAACACTGTGCGAGGCAGAGTGTGGGTCTAGGTAGAGCTGGGACTGGGGGATGGGGCAGAGGACGAATACAGGATCAGCTGATGCCTAATTTAAAAGAAATTGAACCTATGTTGACCGTATGTTCATAGCTTTGTTTAAATGGCTGTGTAGCTCTTGAGTGGGAGAAGAAATAGAGGGAGTTGATTTGAGTCCAGATGGAGAGGTAGGGAGGCCTAGTGGTGGGGAGAGTGGTCTAACTGGTAATCCATCCACGGAGAGCCACAGGCCCCACAGTGGATGCGGTCAGATGCTGCCTGGGGTTTCCTGGTTAGTGAGTTACTGGAGGTGAGGCTTTCCCGTGGTTTCTGTGGTCTGGTCGCTCTGTCCCGCAATGCCCTTTGCCGTGCTATGACCTGGTGTTCTCAGACCGCTCAGCCTCCCGACTCAGGAGCTAAAGACAGATCTACTCTGTCACATAAATCGCAGTCTCAGAGGACTCCATGATAAGTGATGGGAAGCAAGTGAAGATTCTTGAATCGAGTTTGAGTTTGGAGGCTGATATGGCAGACAGAGACCTTCATCTTGGCCTTGCAAGCTCCTTCTCCAGGGGATTTCTGCTGGCGCGCACAGGTCTGCTGCTGAGCTGCAGTCCACCTCCCTTGCCATCGCCTCGCATTATTTATTCCCTCTGAGACAGTCAGCCTGCAGCCCTTCCTTACTATTTACTCTCTGCACGCAGAACACATAAAGCGGCTCTGAGGATGGCTAAGTTGGTAAGGAGGTGGAGTCAATCCCCAGTGCCAGTATAAAAAAGCAGGCATGATGGTACACACTAGTGATCCCATCACTGTGAAGGAAGGCAGGACGTTCCTGGAGATGTCTGGTCAGTCATCTTAGCCTACTAGCCCTGGGTCCCAGAGAGAGACCCTGTCTCAAAAATAGTGAAGCAGATGGCTCCTATGGAACAACCAAGACTGACTTCTGCCCTAGGCACACACACGTGTGTAGGCAGGCTCTGTCTCTGTCTCTCTGTCTCTCTCTGTCTCTCAGAAATCTAAACTGGAGAGGAGACCAAGATGGGCCTGTTATGTCTACCCACGGCCTCCTCAGAGCCAGAAGCTATGAATAGCATAAGGCATGATGGGATGTTCTACAATAAATGGTGGGCTAGTAGGATGCTGGAGGAGACAGAACGAGGGAGTTCCCTGCAGGGACACACACCCCTGTCTCCACAGCTTCCATCCTGGACAGCCACTTCTTCTCTACTTGTTGAGTTAGATAATTAAATTTCAATGCCACAAGATGAGTGATGTCCTAATAACTGGCCACAAGCCTCCCCCAGTTGATGTCCTACATTGTCCACTGGGATGAGGTCGCTGGGATGCACACAGATATTTAGGAGAAACAGATTCTTAAAAATTGAGATCCCACGGATCCAAACCAAAGGCACAAAGGACTCATATGAAGTCACCTCTGGTTTGCCCTCAAAACTCACTTCATAAGGCGACTATTTCAAGCACACGTCTGGGGATTTCACAGGCAAATCCTCTTACCCTGCTGAGCTGGGCAGAGACTGTTTACTTGTGTTTTTAATAAAAGGGATATATTGCTCTAATTACATTTTGTTCATGTCCTTAATTCTGCCAAGCCCCTGCTCTTGCTGGTGAAATAGTGAATTTCCGCTGTGCAAACTTTCTGTGATTGCCTGAGCATCCCACTCCAAGGCCAGAGGGCAGGGACTAACCCCGAGACCCAGCAGAAACAGCATCTCAATGGCAGACACAGGGCCCAGGAGGTTTTGCCAGGACCGAATTCTAATTGAATGCCCGGTGTCTCCGTACACTTGGCCTTTTGGGGCTGAGCTGGACTTCCATGCTTGGGAATTAGTTGTGAACATGTGCGCTCACACACCCTCCCATCCCCAAGTCCTCCCAGACGAAGACTTGCTTTTGTCTCCTGGGACAAAGACAAAACCAGCCGGCCTTTTGCATAACTTGGCAGACAAACCCAAAAGACAGCAGTTCCTCTGGGGCCTCTGCTCTGAGGACATGAATGACACTGAAGGCCTAACAAACTGTGCACCTCAAGAGAGGGGGACATCAGAGAGCCTGGGCAGAGCTGTAAACTGGGCGAGGGCCCCAGAAGTCAGGCATAAATAAGGCGGAGGCTTAAAGCCCCACAGCAGTTGGGAAAGGTGTTTGTTTTGGCGACTCTCATCTTGTCTTTGGAGCAGGCTCTCATACACCAGAGTCCGGCTTACCTGAGCACCACGAAGTCTCTGGAGGGGTGTGGAACCATGCTGTTTAGCACGTACTGGTAGATTTCTGTCTGTCTGTCCAACGTTTCCACGACCTTCCACTGCACGAAATCCTCATCCCACAGGTGACGTTCTCTCAGCACGCGGTTCAACACCACGGAGGGCGGTGCCTCCACCTCCACGGATGCCTTCCACAGCTTCAGCGGGTTCCCGTCCCCCACCTTGGCAAAGACATGGGCAGGAGCTGAAGAGGTTACCCCGGGCTACCCAGACCAATCTCCTGTGACGGGCATTGCAAACCATCGGTGGTCACTTAAAGTGAATGGATGATACTGTACCCAGATTTAAAACACAAATACTTCGGCCCTCAAGCTGATGAGAAAAAAATGATAAAACAGCCATAGACACAAACACATGCAAGTGGTGTGAGGCAGATGTGCTCTAACACACTTGACTTTTACGAGGTTCTCCTCTGCCAGGCACTGTCAGAACGTTCATTCCACAAGCGAAAAACGCTGGGCACTGTTTTTCCTGGCACCACACAGAAATGAGCACAGACCGGGCTGGGATCCAGAAGCCCCTGTGTGTGCGAGTACAGACCCGGCTGGGATCCAGAAGCCCTCGTGTGCGAGAGCACAGACCCTGCTGAAATCCAGAAGCCCTTGTGTACGAGAGCACAGACTGGGCTGGGATCCAGAAGCCCCTGTGTGTGCGAGTACAGACCCAGCTGGGATCCAGAAGCCCTCGTGTGCGCGAGCACAGACCCTGCTGAAATCCAGAAGCCCTAGTGTACGTGAGCACAGACCCGGCTGGGATCCAGAAGCCCTCCTGAACGCTCTGGGTTCTGATGGGAGTGCTGCTGGTGGCTTTCGAACAGGGCTTTTGAATGCCCCTGGGTCCACGCAGGTGCCGTCCCACAGTTAAGCATCCATTCTGCAGCAGAGGGAACCTTACCTTTTTGAAAGCAAGGTCCGTGTTGTCAGGGCTGGAACACGTGACCCACCCCTTGAATTTCTCCTTAGCCTCTTTCTGGAGGCCTTGGACAAGATGCTCCAGGTACGTGTGAAAAGTTGCCCCATTCTCTGCCAGCTGAGTTCCCAAGTCTTCTAGGCTGGGCGCGTGGATCTCAGCCTCTAAGTAGGAGTTACGAGACTGGGCCACCATCTCGTGTGGAACCTGAGCCAGTGAATACATGGGAGAACAAAGCAGTGAGCTGATAAATGCCGAGAGTGACAAGGATCAAAGTCGCCTCGTCCACCGTCAAAGGTCCAAGGCCAGAAGGGGCTTTGCTAAAGCTAGGAAACACATATGACTCTGAGCCCATGTTTGTCCAAAACACTGGGATACGTTCCCGATCACGTGCTCCATTTCTTTTTAGGATATCTGGCAAGAGTGGGCTCAGACAGCTTCACTCATTCATACACATTGACATATTGAGGGGAAAACTCAGCTATGACTCAGAGAGGGCTTCGCAGTTTTCAGTATAGTTTTTTCCATCGACAAATGCCAGTGTTGCCATGGAGAGTATGGCAGGGGTCTCATCCACTTGCCTCTCCAAAGTACATGAGGCTATACTGATAGGCTGTCATTGAGTCTAGTGACAAGGATTCCTCAGTCATACTCAAGTGCACACGTGCGCATGACTCGCGCCCACACACACACAGAGACAGAGACAGAGACAGACAGGCAGACAGACACAGAGACAGAGGAAGACTCTAATCAAGTTTGATGTAGAAATAAAATGTATTGTAATTGGCCAACTGGCCTTATATTTGACCAAGGAAGACGATTCAACTGTTTGCATAAAAGTCCCATCATGGTAAACCCCGAGAGCCCATGACTGCCAAGGCCTGACTGTGTAGCTAGCTCTTTATAACTCCTGGGGGTGGAGAACAGAGCTACAGCCCACACTGTCATTGTAAAGTGAAGAGCAGAGAGATAAGCTTCCTCTCCTTCCCAGCCTGCCCCGCATCCCAAGACCTCACCTCGAAGAGTCGGTTGCATTCCGTGATCATGTGGGCGAGCCCCTGAGCTGCGGCTAGATTTTCATTGAGGTCTTTCTGATCTGGCTTCCCAGTGGCGTATTTCTTCTGGATGACTCTGGAATGGAACATGGATGTGCTAAGTAGGTCCCCAGCCAAAGACTGTGTTAGGACACCCAGACTGTCCCTTCTGTTTGCCATTCATTCCCACGCGCTGCCCAGACCTCAGGCTTTCTTTGTTTTCAAATAAAAACCAACGGCCGCACATCTTTAGATGCTCCGAGGCAGGCTGGCAGCTCACGACCAGAGGCCGTGGAAAAGTACAAAGACAGGAAGGGCTGTAGGTGGAAAGGTATTAGGTCTCCCCCCCCCCCTTTGAAATAGCTCGACTGCAGGTTCATGTGCTTCCTTGTTTAAATATGGCCTTCAAAAACTGACAATTGTGGGCTGGAGAGATGGCTCAGAGGTTAAGAGCACTGACTGCTCTTCCAGAGGTTCTGAGTTCAATTCCCAGCAACCACATGGTGGCTCACAACCATCTGTAATGAGATTTGATGCCCTCTTCTGGTGTATCTGAAGACAGCTACAGTGTACTTATATATAATAAATAAATAAATCTTAAAAAAAAAAACCCTGATAATCGTAAAATGCCTTTTTGTGTATTTTCCTTCTTCTTCCCACCCAAATAAAATAGAACAAAGCTTCTTGGGCTTTCTGAGTCTCAACTGATCTGCTTTAGGGCTACCTTGGTGGTGCTATGAGCCCCACTCCCCCACGGGGGTGAGGGTGCCTCGCTCTGCTCCCACGATGAGTCCTGATAATCTCCTCTCTGAATTCCACCATGAGAACACTTTTGTTTAATTTTACTTATTAAGAAATTGGATCTCGGGGAGGCCTGGTTGGGAACAATGCCAACCATGAGGAAAACTTACCTTGGGGAACTTTCTTTTTTCAGCAAGTTGAGATGAAAGAGGGAGGGGGCCAGGCACACGGCCAGATTCATGGGCGTCATCTGATTCTCGTCCACCAAGTTCACTACGTCATGCAGGAAGCACAGGAGCGTCTGCAGGGCCTCCCGGTTCTCATCCGCCAGCAGGAGGATGGCTGCCTGCACGGCCTGCAGCCGCTGTTCTTTGGGGACGTCTGAAGAGAGGTGGGTACCAGGTTGTTAGAAGGAAGAGGCAGTGGGGAAGAGTGCATGAGCTTCTCGTCCAGACAGCAGACACTCAGAGGCGTCACAGAGTTGCAACTTGAACCTCGTCCAACTCCAGAACCCATCTGAGTGTCCCAGACGTTTTTAGGCCAAAGTGGCTCTTCTGTCTTTGACAGTTTGTGGCTGGAGGGATGGCTCAGTGGTTAGGAGCACTGACTGCTCTTCCAGAGGTCCTGAGTTCAAACCCCAGCAACCACATGGTGGCTCACAACCATCTGTAATGAGGTCCGATGCCCTCTTCTGGTGTGTCTGAAGACAGCTACAGTGTACTTATACATAATAAATAAATAAATCTTAAAAAAAAAGATGGTCAGTTTTGGTGGAAGTTGGCGATCTATTGGGGCTCTGTCAACCTGGCCTCTCTTGTGCTCATCCTCTTTGACAGGCAGTTTGGGGAGCACCTTAGGGTAACCAAGGTTGGGTGGGACACTGTTGTGAATGCCACTGGGTAAAAAGACAAAGGCCTGGCCTTTTCCTAACCTAGTAGAGCCTCAGGCCACATCACTCTGGCAGCACAATGGGCAGTGGGTAAGCTGTTTGCCCTTGGACACCCCGAGGGAGACAGTGCCTCAGGGTGGGCCTGATAGATCCTTCCGGTCTCTGCAAGTCAGGAGGGCTCACTTGGGACAATGTGCTGCTTTGACCCGAGTGGTCCCTTAGTGTCACCTGTTTGATAATCTTAGGATCTCGAGCTTTGAGTTGTGCTTGTGAAAAAGGAACCTGGTCCCCTACAGCCTTGGGGAGTGAACGAGGGTCTCAATCTCCCTCTGAGAGCGACTCTGATGGAGGTGAAGGGCATCGATTATATAGGCTCTGGGCAAATAGCACAAAGACACAAAGTAGAAAATGGAAAAAAATCACAACAAATTGGGATTGAGGGACAGCATTTTGTGGCTCCCCTGGCTCTGTTTCGTGATCATATAGGTTTGATGAATGTTTCGTGATCATGTATGTTTGGTGACTATGGCTGTCTTCCTTCAAAATGGACACCTGGGAGTGGGGGTCTCTATGAAAGGCTGTTTGCACTCCTGAGCCAGGGGGCAGTGTGCTCAAGACCATCCCTTGATCTTCCACTGCACACCATTTCAGTGTATATCCCTGTGTCCTGAACACATTAAGAAGAGACACTCAGATATTTGTTACTGTTAGAGGTGTATGAGAAAAGGCTGGCACTGGCTGCTCTGGGGTAGTGTAACCTTCTGCCTGCACCCTTGGGAGCCATTTGTTCTGGGCTCTCCTTGCCCTTCTGAGCGCTGTGCAGAAGGCCAGCAGCAAATTGAGGTTTCTAAGAAAGCATGGGCACTTGTCCGGAGAATAGCTTGTCTATGGCATCCTGGTGAAGACAGGGTTTTCTAGAGAACACTTTTGTCTGGATGACAGTGAGGCTGTTTTTTGTCTGTTTGCTTATGCTGGAGCCAGTATAACTAGTGACATACATTCACCACACACCCTTCAACTGCTTGTAAATATTGCCCTGTAGGGAAGACGATTCTGTGCGCGTGCGCTATCTAACCTGTGCGCATGCGTTATCTAACCTGTGCGCATGCGTTATCTAACCAAAGCTGGCCGAACTTTTCTTCCACCAGCTTCCTCTCCCACTGTTAATCTTGAAGTCGCCCACCACCGTGTTTGCTCTCTCTCTTCCTTTCCGGCTCACTTGCTCCTTTGTCTTCTCTGAAGATCCGTTTACTCTGAATTCTGTTGCCTTTGGATGGCAGCTGCGTTCACCATTAAGCCGTGCTTTCTGTTGCGCGTAACACTGTTGTAGTCCCTGCTTCTGTTTTGGTTCTTGGAGATAACTCCAGATTTGCCTTTGTTAGTACCGTAGAATTTTGGAGTGTGGTGTGGGTGGTGACACGAATAGCTCTCTCCGTTCCCTTTTGGAGTCCCCCACCCTCCAGGCCACCAAGTTTGAGGGCATGTCTCTGATCCCTCAGACTGCTCTATCTTACAGGCTGCAGGATTAAGGTCTTCATGACCCATACTGCACTCCAGTCATCTGACGCCAGCAAAGGAAGTGAGACAGCCACCACCGAGCTACTTTAGAGAGCGGGGTGGCTACCAGAACTCTATTTTCTAGGACACTTAAGACTCTGGGGCATCCATTCTCAGGAACCCCAGGAGTGTGCCTGCTCACCAAACTTCCAAGCCTGTCTGTTTGATTCCACTTATTCGTTGGGTCCAGATCGACAGACCTTAAATCAGTTCTGATGAATTTCACCCCTGGGGCCACTCAAGAGTCTCTCTTCCCTTCTTTATCAAAATACATGTTCTTTTTTGGCTCTGGGCTGCTTGGGGAAATGGGCCCCTTGCACTGATCCAGGGGTGAGCCCTCTCAGCTTATATAGACAAGGACCATTCCTCACTCTGTTCCTTTTCCCATTGCTTGCTCCAGGGGCAGTATGAGACCAGGGATGGCACTGGGAGTTCTGAGAAGTCCACGTTCTCCATAAGAAGAAATGCGTGTCCCAGGAGACACCCGGGCTTTCTCTTCCAGCTTCCAAGTGTGATCTTCTGAAGATGTGACGATTGTGTAGGTAGTGGTAACTTACCACTTAGTTACGATCTGACTTCAAGAGTGTGGAAGATACCAGAGGCTGCTGTCCTAGCATTCCCAGGCTGTAGATTTACCCAACACTGGACTGGTTTAATTTCACTTCATTTTGTCATGTGTACTAATAAAATGTTGTCATTAAAAAACAATTTGTATGTATGGAGGTTGGTTCCGTTTGGGGCATTAAATCTTTCAATAGCCAGTGAATTATTTATAATTATTTAATAATTATCTAATTATTAATGCCACTTTTGTGTTACCACAGCCTCCTAGTTTATCAGTGTCCTCTGGTACAGTGTTGTACACTTGGCATTTATTTCCTTTTTGCTCACCCCAGCCTTCCTGGATCTGCCTTTTTAACCCTTCTTACCTTCCTGTATCACAGTCATTCATGGTCCTGTCTCTCCTGCCCCAGTCTAAGATCCCTAAGAACAGACAGTGACTGTCACATCGTCTAAGTTTGCAGCACTCAGCATGACCATGCTCTGTAACGGTTTGTGCAGATAAAATGAAGTCTTGCTTTGCTCTGGCTTCTTGGTTGTAAGTTTAGGCAAGAGCCAAAAAGGTATTTACCTCTTGGGAATAAATTAGCTTTAGCCATTGATAGTGTTAGCTTCAACCCTAGGACTGATGGAATGTAAATATCCACAATGAGGCTTAATTGGATCAGCGAGCACAGTCTCTCTCAGCAACACCCCTGAGAGTGTTCTTTTGGGCTCTGGGACCCAGTATCACTGACTCAGCTTAGCCTACTCACTCTGACAGAATAGTATTTATTCAGTGTCACCTCTTTACTCTGTTTTACAGGCAGCATTTAAAGTACTCCCTGAATTTGTACTATTACACACTTCTTAAACACATTTGGTACAGAGTCTCCGTAGTAGGGGTCTCTTCAGATCGGATCAATTCCATCTCACGACCCACTCGAGCCGTATTTTGATGTGAAAAATCAAAGTCTGTGGACCGGAGTAATTTCCCGCTAAGAACTGATCCTTGGGCCACGAAGCTGCTTGCCGACTTGTGATGACATTATTACCCCCATAGAAAGAAGGCCTGTGCGCTCATTCCAAATGTCTGCCTTTGTGACTACATTTGCAGAGTGGGCTGTTAAATCAATTGTTCTTCTCATGACTGCTTTAGCTAGAGTGGCTTCGTGAAGAGCTACTGATTCGATGTCACTTGAAGTCTTCCAGATGGAAATGTGAGTTAGCTGAGCTAAGATGTAGCCTTGATTTGGTTTGCTTCATTTCCGGGTGAAATGCATCCTTCTGCTTCCCTGTTTGTTTTCAGCGTTTATATTACATCTGAATCTTCTGTCAATTTTTTTTTTATCAAATTGAACATTTACCTTTCAAAAAAGTGAGACAGGTTTCACACACACACACACACACACACACACACACACACACTCTCTCTCTCTCTCTCTCTCTTTCACACACACAGACACACACTCTGTCTCTGTCTTCCTCTCTCTGTGTCTCTTTGTCTCTGTCTCTCACACACTAAATTCTATTGGATCCTTTTACACTTTAAATATTAGCTATGCATATTAGAAACACATTGGAAATTGGCTTGAGATTGTATGTAACCATGTACTAAGCAGGCACTACTAATATTGAGAAGGAATTTTCAGACACATACAGAGAACGACACAGAGATGCCCATAAAAGACTGAGCAAAGGCTATTTCTGAAGAGGCAGGTTAGTAACTTTTAAATACTTCACAGATTCACGAATAACTTGTATCATTAAAATTCCATCTTTTGCGGGGCTGGAGATGTGGCTGAGCAGCTAAACGTGCCGACTGTTTTTACGGAGAAGCCTAGTTCAGTTCCCAGCCCCCCACATGGCAGCTCACAACCACCGGTAACTCCAGTCCCAGTGCATCTGATGCCCTCTTCTGGCTTCCACGGGTACTGCATGCACGTGGTGCACATACACTCATACACGGTAAATTAATCTTTAAAATACTATCCTTTTGACAGTTGGCACACTGTGTTATTGGTACTTACACTGATAGATGTGGAGGAAGGTCTCACTGAGCTTGTTGGTGAAAAGGGGCTCAGGGAGGTCCCGGAAGAACTGCTTTACCATATCTGCCACGTCATAGGCAGACTGGTCTTCATAGCTCACGTTGTCAGGGAAGTTCTCATTCATCTGACGTAGGGCATGGATTCGAGACTTCACTCCCGACTTTCGGAAAAGACCCACCTGCAATGAGTCACAGGGACACATCGTAAGTCAGGTCTCTTTTCTCCTCACATCGTCTTCTTTGGGAGGGATACTGGCTATGAAGAGGAGGCCTGGGGGCAGGACTTGAGGAGCTGGGAGTCCATTCTACCTCAACAATTCTGAGTTTCCAGGATAGCAGGATAGGTAACAGTCAAGCATTGGCTCCCTTTCATAGCAAACAGAGATATGGAAGATACCCCGCCCCACAGAGCTACAGTGGAAAGTCAATGTGCACGCACACGGAGAGGCGTCCTGAGTTGTAAACGTTTGTGACAGCAGATGGTGTGATTTACTTATTTTATTTCAACAAGTACCTGTGTAAGGCATTATTATCCGAGGAGTCACTACTGAGCTCCCCCTCCTTCAACATTTGAATTTCCCTCCACCCGCCATGGAAGGTTCAGTCAAAGTAATGTGCTTGGAAAATGGAGGCATCCCAGGGGCACACGCATATCCTTTTGGGGAATGACTCCAAGGGGAGCAGCTGATAAAACAAAACTTTATAAGCATGCATTTAGTGCCTCAGTTGATTTCCTTTCTTTGGAATCCTTGGCACCTGCGATGTGTGCTTGTCACATTCTGCGGTTGGGAGGGACATGACTCACTCCTGGGAGGCTTTTTGTAGATAGCATCATATATGGGAAATTTAAAAGAAATGGTCTCTTAAGGAAGAAAAACTTCTTTTTTTTTTTAAAGTATGAAGAAGACGCTTGGTAGAAATTCCAGTTCCTCCAGGGCCAGCACTTCATGAAATCAAAGTATGTGGTCGAGGTTGGGCTTGATGCTCAAAACTGTGTTTTGCCCATTGACTGTCCTGCTTTAAATCAACCAGCTACATAAGAATGGGAGGCTGAGCTCTGTACTGAAAGTGAGGCATGGTGACACTATAGCTGTGCATGCTCTGGCAGAAGAAACTTTCTTCCCCTCTCACCTTGCCTGAAGACTACGTGTGTGACTCTTCTTGAGACCCCAGGCCCTTTTCCTACAGTCTACCACCTTTAGCAGTTTGACTGCTTCCTAACCTATCAATAGGACAAGGAACCTTAAGGACAAGTGAGTTGAGTGGAAGAACCCTTATGGCACAATGAAAATGCCAGGAGGAATCGGGTAGGTTAAGTTAAGCCTCCCACTCAAGACTTGCCCTGTCCGAATCATAACAGAACTCTCTTGGGATCCTTGGCTTAGATATCAAGCACCGAGCTCTCGACACCCAGCCTTCGAATTTCTGCTCTCCCCTCTCCTCGAATACAGGCTAGCTCACTTCTTTGAGGTCAAGGTGGAATGTTCCTGAGTGGCCGGACGAGTAATCAGTGGCCAGTGGGGCTGTCCATTCCTCTCCTCCCAGATACCCAGAGAAATACATGTGTCTGGTTGTTATAGCCTGGTCTCTTGCTTGTTGCTATAAATGAAAGCAACCTTAACTTAAAAAAGAAAAGAAAAGAAATAGTCTCCAGGAACAAGGAGAGAATTCCAAACCATCAGAGGACAGTCAGAATTTGTACATATCAGGTCACAGGGGAAATTAAACACGGGTACATTCTGTGGTCGTAAGAACAGAGTTCTTAGGAACAGCTCTCTGCATTCCTGGGCTTATCACGGAATTCCACAGATCCAGGCAGATTGCTATTTAATGTGTTAAGTTAATTTGTTCCAAGTTTGCAGTATCTAGAAAAAGCCATGTTTAGCTATATTTGGGTGACTTCCCTACGACCAGTCTAAAGAACATGTACTCTCCCCGGTCTGGCACGTATTTCCAACTGCGTCGCAGAGCACAGGAAGAAAGTAGGCATTGTTAAAAGGGAAAGAAAGGGAGAAAGACCAAGCTCTGTAGCAGATGCTTATTAAAATGAGATCCAGCTTCAAAATTTACATCCTTGAGGCTGTGTACTACTGGAAGGAGGCTCCGACTGTGCACATCTCCGAGCTGTGCTGCACTGGGTCCCAGTGCCCCGAGGGTGCATCCTTGAGTGTGACTCACAACTATCTATGTCATTTGAAAGTAATTCTTTCCCACTCCCAACCCCCCAAGCAGAGAAGCACCGAACAGAGTCACAAAAGGGATGTTTCTGCTGCTACTGCCCGGCTTACTCCTTTGGCCCACTGTGTCCTCAGGCTCTCTGGGAGTCTGAACGTGTGTACACCCTGGATGGGTGTCTTCTTTGAATTGTTGAAATCTCAAGTTTCTTCTTTTGGAAAATGTTGTGATTTTTTTTTAACACTTCAAATCTGTCTGGGGGTCTCTAGCTGCAGGCTCTGAGGTGCGCCTTCTAACTGAGCCTGCAGGATGTCAGGCTGGTCATTCATCCCACTTCACATCCTGACAGAAACCTGTTCTTCCCTCACCTTCCAGGAGAGGTGGGAAATACCTCTGGGTTCTGTGGATTGTATTGGAAGTCTAAAAGGAAACTGCTCTCCTAAACTTAGTAAATACAACATGATTTAAAAAAAAGCCAGACCCGAACCTAAGAATGGCCATAGAAATGAAGTCTTCCAAAAGAGCACAGTGAATGGGTGAACAAACAGACCTAGAAGTTTCTGTTGTCTGACTCTGAACTGTTTCTCCATGAACGAAGTGGTGGATTCCCTGACCACTGAGGATTGGCTTTCTGAAGGGGCAGTCAGCAGTACCTGGGCACAGGAAGAAGACTATGGTCGGCGTGTATGAGAGGCCCTCTCCTCTGAAGAACACTGACGGCCAATAGTCATTTCTTTGTTGAGAAGCTTCCAATACATTTGTATTTTGGACCTAAGATACTTTGTTCTAAGAACAGAAAGTGATTTGTTTGTTTGTGGTTTTGTTTTGTTTTAAGGGTACGGTGCTCACTGGGGCTGAGAGGTAACCTAGGTCTTTCGACTCCCTATAAGCAAGATCCAAGGCAGGTGATAAGTCTTCTGCTTCTGTCTGTCACAGTAGAGTGGGTGGGTGACCTGTCATACGGGGACCCACAGTCTGATTAATGCTCTGTTGTCAGATTTTAGGACAGGGGATGGAGCGATGGCTCAGTAGCTAAGAGAACTGGTTGCTCTTGCAGAGGGCCTGGGTTCAGTTCCCAGCACCCACACGGGAGCTCACAACCCTCAGTTACTCCAGGTCTAGAGGGATCTGACACCCTCTTCTGGCCTGTGTGGACATCAGACGTGCATGTGGTGCACAGACACACTTGTAGGCAAAACACCCATGCCCGTGAGATAAAAATGACTAAACCTTTTGGAAAAATGAAAGTAGAAATGAACAAGAAATCGAACATTTTCGTTTTATACTGGGTCCCAGAATTTATACCACAGGCCTGCTCTGTACCTGCCTTCAACCCATCATCACTCTCCTTAGGAGGCACACAGTGGGAGCTCAGCTGTGCAGAACCCGATGCAGGAGCCCCCCTACCCTGTGAATGACCAAGGTGGGTGGCCAGTGTCCCTTTGGGTTACTTCCACCTGTTTTTCTCGTTTGTTCTTGATCTCCAGCAACCTAAAAGCCAGGGCTCAGGGAGCAGTTTACATAGAGGGTCCTGTCTCAGGTAGTCAGCTGACAAGGTAACAAGCAGGCACCACTGGAAATGGAGTGTCTTCCCAGAATTATTAGGCGTTTAAATCTTGAGGCTCCATTAGAAGGAGTGGCTGGGCGAGAGTGCTGCATTAGAATTCAAATTTCATCTAAATAGTATTAAATCTCCTCCTTGGCATCCTGTTTATGCTAATCCTTGCCCGGCTTAATGATGTTTATCAAGACTTCCATTTCCTCTTCAGAAACGGCTCGGCTAATGAAGAAAGGTTGGCTTTATTCAGAAAGAGAGAGTGGTAAAATAGCATGCTATGGGCAGCCTTCCACCGCAGGAGCTCGTATTTACCAGGAGCCAGGGGATAACCTGTGTGCTGTGGTTTAAGACAGATGTGAAAGCTCCCACCACAGAGCAAGGCTGGTCTCACAGGCTACCTTGTCGAATACAAATGGCTGGCAATGGAAGGCTAAACCTCTTCATCTGCAGCCATCTGCGAGGGTGAAAATGGATACGCTCACTTCCTCATTACAAACTGTACTGCGCTGGGGAGTGTGGAAAGGGAAGTTCTGGCAATGTTTCAGGGCTCGATGCTGCTGGCTCCCACAGCCTTCTGATGAGTGCTGATTTTAGAGTTTAGCCTTCAGGAAGAGACCCCAGCCAACTGCAGGTGGCCTCTCACTCTGTTCAATGCCAGAGCCCCAAAGTAGTCTCGGAGGTGGTTCCTGTGGAATATGCTTACGGGAAGGATGTTTGGGGAAGGCGTTCCTGGTCTTCCACAACCCTGGGTTGAGAGTGCAAGGCCCTGTGCCCAACAAGATACCCGTGGGCAAAGAAAGGACTTATACTTCCCTTCCCCTTCCCGGCCCCGCCTCCTTCTCCTTCTTAGCCCTGCCCCCTTCCTGTCTTAGCCCCGCCTCCCGCTCTTGGGTTCTTCACTGTGCATTTGCTCTAGAGCTCTAGGGTGGTCTTCTCCCTCTGCCTATTTCTCCTGGCTTCCTACTCCTCTAGTCTTCCTTGTTGCCTGCTCTTCTGTCACCTCTTTGCCACATGGAGGCACTGTCTGTGTGCTCCCCTATACACGACATGCGAAGGGAAGGCCATACACAAGGCAGTAGTTTGGTTCCTTTGGGTAGCCTACAGCTGCCTTTTTTCTTTAAATGACCCAAGAGAAGGACCGCTTTCCCAGCTGGGCTACATTGCTCGCCAGTACCTATGTCCTCGACAGGGACTTTGTCCTACAGAGCTCTGTACACATTTTTCCCACCGTGGGAGTCTTTGAGACTGGTATGGGGAAGAAGCCAGGGTAATAGGGCTGGAGAGGTCAGTATGACCCCTTTCTTCTCTTCCTATGACTTTATCCGGACATTTTTGGCTGCAGAAGGGAGAGGGGACCAATCACAGGAGTGATCCAAGTACAGACATCTCTGTGAATCAATCCCTGGTATGGGGTGGTATTTCCTATCCAGGGGCATTGCGATTCATTTATTCATATCCAAACTAGTTCAAGGAAGAACATGACTTACGGCGATCTATGACAGGTTCAGTGAAAGAGACTAGATAGGGAAATTACAACAAGTAAAAAATAAAAAGGATTAACAGGCTGGGAAGAGGGCTGGAATCAAGGAATTTGTGCCTTGAAGAGGGTGGAAATGTGGGTACATTTCCTATAGCAGAATATGCATTTGGTCTGAGCCTTCCAGCACATGAACAGAGAGGAAAACACACCCAGTTAGATGAACTTGGAGTCTGCAGTACAAAACACAGGCCCGTGGGCCAAAAGAAACATGGTTCCCAAGTACTGAAACCAGGGACGAGGGGGGCTCCTTCCTCTCCTTCTCACAGAAAGGGCACACCACATGACACAGTGGCCAATGTCATCAACAGAGTCTTGACAGTGGATATATAAATGAGGGCTGTAGAGGGACAGCACCACACCCAAGTCCAATGGGGAAAAGCCCTGCAGGGGCAAAACCAGTGAGAAGTGAAGTTAGATTTAGGAGATGCTGGCCTCACTGTGGGGACCACGGTGTTGACACTACGTGCTTCCCTCGGGTATGTGTGAGAGAAAGCGAGGCAAATAGAACAGGATTTTGTATAGTTGTCTGAACAAGTCTCCATGGTTACTGTTGGTGACCTGGTTGTAGATAGGTTGCTTTTCCTCCAGGTCCTCCTGAGCCCACACCACTTGTCCCATGAGTAGCCATGCCATTGGTGCATACTGTCCTTTAGATCTTAGGAAAGGACAGAGTTAAGAACTCTGAGAGGACCGTGGAAGGGGTGGGTCTGCTGTACAGCTTTAGAGAAATTGAGAGGCCTGAAAAGTGGATTTTTTTTTCTTTTCTTTTTTTTGGAGCTGGGGACCGAACCCAGGGCCTTGCGGTTGCTAGGCAAGCGCTCTACCTCTGAGCCAAATCCCCAACCCCTGAAAAGTGGATTTTTATCCAAAACTACCTCCTCTCCACAATACGGAATCCATGTACCCGCAAACCGACCCAATGGGATTGGGTCCATAAAGTTATATCATAGGGCATAGCTGTTATACTTTTTCCATTTGAAAAGAGATCCTTGGTTCTTCTCAGTTATATACCTGTAAGAGGCTAAGTCTGATCACCATGTGCATTCATGGTACAACTGTGACCGAAGATAATTAGATAGCAGCAACCAGATTCATTGGCTTACCCTACCAAGATGCTATAATACGTGCCAGATGTTTTATGTAGAGAACAAAACCAACCATCTCCCCGAATATCCAAAACAGTAGCCCTGCACTATGACATGAAAATATGAAAAAATGTGCATCTGTATATTCTCTAGATAATAAAGGTCAAAGGAGGTCACTGGCCAGGTCCAAGCAAGGACGCTTGCATTCGGTTCCTTGAGCTGTCGTGATTTTAATACCTGCTATGTTTTGATATCTCTGTAAGCATCAGGAGCTAAGATCTTTGAGTTCATGGAGCTTAGCCCTTTCCTGCCCACTGAGCCCCAGACAAGGGTGAATCAACAAACACCACCGAGAAGACCAATGAGCAGTTTCCCGCTACCTAGTGTGCTGAGCAAAGGCTGCTACAGAGGTTGGGACATGGCCGTTCGAGGGGGCACTCTGTGGAGTGTGAGTGTGGCCTTTATTTTGGGGCAGAGTGTGGAAGAAAGGAATGCTTGGTAATATGGAGGAGCTTTGTAAATTATGGGATGGATCTCAATCTGTGCTTGGTCAGAGCGTACCATTAAGATGGTTTCCAAATTGCCCTGGAGGCAGAAAATGTTGTGAGTATTTCCTTCCCGTGAACTTCCCATCAACTCTTAGGCGAGGGGCTACTTGGTTCGGCTGATGTATCTCTTACATTTTATACGTGAATTAAAAAAAAATGGAAGTAAGTCTGGTTTGCTCATTGAGCTGCTCTGAGAATTTAGTAAGGGGAGAAATAGAACTAAATTCACTCCCCTCCCCCTGAAACAATGAATCAATGATAAAATAACACTGTGGAGTAAATAGTAGCACTGGAATAGTAATTTAAAATGTAGAGTAGCTCACAGCTTACTCCCCAGTCGCAAGGAAGTGGGGACATTGTAGACATTGCAGTTACGAAATAACAACATCAATTTCCTTTGGCCAACCAGGATGCCACTCAACTTGGTAAGGAGGAACATTGTCAAAAGCTAGACAGGGACGTATCAGGGCCATATTAAATCTTGGCATTACAGATCTCCGTGCTGTTTACTCTAGGTTAGCTAGGCCTTGTCCTGGATAGGCCCCACTCACTCTGCCATCCCCTCACCCCAAGCCCGTGTTTGGGATTCACCACTCTACCTGATCCAGACAGTTGCTACGTAGATACCTCAGTGCTTGTTGAATGCTCTGAGGCAGGGGCTGTCCTGTTCTCTGGACATGGACTATGAGCGGGACACCGAAGACAGCCTTGTCTCTGTAGTCAGGAGCTTTGATTCTCTTCATGAACTTTGGGACGGACCTGGAATTCACAGAAACCAGGTCATGCAAGGCCCCCGGGGCGCTCTGTGCAGACAGGCTGTGGAAGCAAGGGAGAGGGAGGCCAAGCTCCTGTTGGAACACTTCAGAGGCAAAGGCAGAATTAAACCTTTTTTCTATATCATTCACAGTCTATGACACTCTATATGTGGCCCTTGCCTATGTGTCATTCCTATTAAAGAGCCAGATTCATTGTCTTTGTGGCTCTCTGTTTTCAAATCGGTGGTGGTGGGCATTTTTTCAATTTAATTATGACTAAAAACAGCTCTTGGATATCAAACGCTTAAAACCCCCGATTGGGGGGCAGGGAACAACAAACTGTAGACAAGGTTTACTAGAGGAAGAATAATTTGGTTGATGTTGGTGTGTGGGGTTGTTGAACCAGATTTTCTTGGCTATGTCTTTAGCTTTCTAGAGGGAGATCTTCATTTAAAAGGGATTTTAACACACATGCATATATTGATTTGACCATACAACTTGTAACCTTTGAAAACATTATCATAAACACAACATTGATTCTTCTACACATATTATATGACACAACGCTTGATGTTTTTAAAATCATGCACCCATCTATCTATATAATGTCGACCTTATGGGATCCTTCATTCCAAAGATATGCTGCCTAATCTCATCTTAACTCGCCAAGGAGAGCACGCACGTACTTGAAGAACCATCGAATCAATGCTCTAAGGGTGGGTTCTGTGCCAGGCCACAAGGTACAAGTGACAGACGTTTCTTCACAAGCTGCCAGTGATATTTTATGGTGGGTTTATTTCTAACTCCTCTGTTCACAATTTATCACTTTGTTACCGGCCTTGTTCCTTTCTCAGAACCCGACTCCCTTCCCTGGAAACCAACCGAGAGCTACAAATAAAGCAATGTTTCCTGTGTGCTTCATCAGCCTGGCTGCCCAGAGGGCAGACGAGCAGAAGACTCCACAGTTTCCAGGAGAGGGTAGTGCAGACGGTGCTCCGTTCTCCAGACACCAAAATATAAACACTGGAGGTCTTTTGCAATCATACACTTAGCTGTGGACACGTGAGCCCCTGCAGACGTGCTACATACCAGGTCCAGCCGTGCTTGTTGGACATGGAGTACTTCTCCATGATGGCTGTGAGGCGAAGCAGAGAAAAGCGCTGGAGCAGGTTCAGCTGGGCGGCCGTCTGGCTGCTGATGTGGGGTGTGGCCGGAGACAGCTGAGGCTGGTGTGAGAGCTGGAAGCTACTCCACCTTAGGCGCCTGAAACAACAGATGGTCAGAGCTACCAGTCACCAGTGGATGGTAACTGGGAAGCTCGAGCTAGCCGTTAGGTACAAATGGCTACTTTAGGAGATTCTGAGCCAAGGAAATCACAGCACAAAAAGGAAAGAAGACAGAGTATTGTATGAACCCAGACTTGGGTACACTGACTGTTTCCTCTTGGGATTTGAATAAGGGATATCATTCATATTCTCTCTCTCTCTCTCTCTCTCTCTCTCTCTCTCTCTCTCTCTCTCTCTCACACACACACACACACACACACACACACGAGAGAGAGAGAGACAAAGAGACAAAATAAAGATAAATGAGAGAGATGAAGACAGAGACAGAGAGATGGACCAGATAGTGAGACAAAGAGACAGAGACATAAAGCAGAGGGGAGGGAGCGGAGACACAGAGAGAGAAAGACAGAGGGAGGTGGAGGGAGGGAGAGGAGAGAGAAGAGGGGGAGAGAGGAGGGAGGGAGAGAGAGAGAGAGAGAGGAAAGAGAAGAGGGGGAGAGGGGAGGAAGGGAGGGAGAGAGGGGGAGAGAGAGAGAAAAGAGAAGAGAAGAGGAGAGGGAGTGGTGAGGAGATGAGAGAAAGGAGGTGAGAGAGAGAGAGAGAGAGAGAGAGAGAGAGAGAGAGAGAGAGAGAGAGAGAATATATATAACAGGCAGAGTCTGAAACACTGGGGTGCTACACTGTTTCCCACTTTCTGTGCCTGCCTCCTCACTGTCCTTTGTGGCTGGGATGGCATCTGAAGGTGACAGGCACAGACGGCACACGGATGGACCCTACAACTCATCGCTGCCTCGGCAAGAACACCAGTGGCACACACGGCGCTGTTGATTCTGAGTTAGATTTCCTTGGCTCATTTTCTCAGGAGCAGTAACTTAAAAGCACGAATGTGCTCAGGTCCCACAGAATAAAAAGCAAACCTTGTGACCAGGACCTGGGCCACGGCTGTCTGTGATGCCCCCACCTGCCTGCTTAGATTTGTCTTCGACAGAGCTTGAACAAAGGCTAGACACAGAAACGGATGTGGACAGACATGGATTCGGACTTTCTGTCTAAGGACGACCCTGTTGAAATAATTCCTAACCATATGAACTACTTAGCACAGCCCCAGGCGACTGTGTAAATTGTCTGTCTGTCTTTGTTAAGGGAATAAGCAAAGGTGGGCTAGAAAGGTGGCTCAGAGGCTAAGAGCACTGGCTGCTCTTGCAGAGGACCTGGGTTTGGTTCTCAGCATCCACACAGCAGCTAATAAAACATCTGGGATTCCAGTTCTGGGGGATCTGACACCCTCTTCTGACCTCTGAGGGTACTGCAGACACACGGTGTATATACATACACGCAGGCAAACATTCACACGCATACAAAACAATAGCAAAATAAATAAAATTCAGCCTACGGCCACCACTAAACGGAAGGATCGTAACTTCATAACAGCATGTGACCCACCTGTTTGGCCTGGTCAGAGAGGCCCCCACACCAGAATCCCTTCTTTCTCTGACCCCAGTGGTGTCCGATTCATTCAGAGAAGTCCTGTCCCTTTCCACATCACTAGGTGTTGTCTGACCTTCCGAGACAGAGTTGCCTTCAAAATCTAAAGTGATCTGATGAGGAGACTGAAATGGGGGTTGACCAGGGTCCCCTGCCACTGCATCGTGACTTTGCAGTTCAGGCAAGATATTTCTTGACCAGTCATCCACTACCTCTTGTATGCCATTGACATGCTGTATAATGTCATCCAGCTGTGGAAGGAGCCCGTCTTTCTCCAAGTCCAACAGATCTCCAGTGCTGGCATACAGATGTGAGCTGGGCACGTTGTCATAGATACTGACTCTGCTGGCCCTGTGGCAGGATGACACGAGTCTAGGTTCCCTTATGCCAGGGCCCTGTTGCCTGCCCAGGGAGATACTCCCAGTCCTCCAGTTAACCCCATTGCTGCTGTCTGTGGGCGAGAGGCTTTCTATAGACAGTGCCTTGGGGAATGTTCCTGGTTTGTGATCCTTGGGAACATGGACCACCAGGTTCTCTTGCGAGTGAAACCCGTGTATGTGGTTTTGGTCCCCTGTGTCTGGTAATGTCGTCCCTGCCAGCACATCCAGGTCCTCCAGGTACATGCCACCGCGCTTGTTGGCCTCGTGTTGGCACTTGCGTTCCTTCATACATGGGGTGCTCACACGGCTGCTCTCCAAGGGGCTGTTCTCACCGCTTGATTTACTGGAGCCTGGAAGGCCTTTCTTGCAGGCAGCTGGTGGTGAGGTCTGCAGATCTCCGTTGGGTATCTGGACATGCTGCATGGTCTTAAAGGACTCTGGCTCCTGCTGCAGCATGGGCCTGCTGATAACGAGGCCTCCTGTTCGCCCTGGTCCCTTATGCCTCCCGAGTGCTCCCTTCACTCTCAGGGTATCCATGCGTCTCAGAAATGACTTGGCCCTGGTCCTGGTGGGTTTCTCATTCTTGGGGTGAAAAGACTGGCTGAGACTGTCTCGGGGAGACTGCGGGAGGCTGCCACCGACTAGGGTGCCCTCCAGCACAGGCGTGCCATCAGCAAAATGATGCCCCGATTGGCCGCGGCCGTCGCTGCCTCCGCTGCTTTCGCTGTGGATGGAGCAGACCTCAGGCTCGCTCAGATCTGTGAGCACGCTTTCACTGCTGGCCGTGTTTCTCATCCTAGGGCCTCCTGGGGACCCGTTTCTGTCTGCCCCGGGGAGGAGCGGATGCAGGTCATCCACACGGGACCACCTGCGGCTGGTTCTCTGGAAAGTCCATTTGTTGCTGATGCACAGGTCTTCCTCATCTGAGTCGTCGCCCTGCAAAACATAAGGAAAGCAAACACTCACGTCCATAGGTCATGGCTACATGGTGCTTCCACTTTGTTCCCTGTCCTCCCAGTCACACTGGGAGTGTGAGTCTCTACCACCTTTCACCCCCCTTCTCGTTTACCGTACTTCATTCAGATATATATGTGTGTGTGTGTGCGTGTGTGTGTGCGTGTGTGTGCGTGTGTGTGCATGTGTGTGCGTGTGTGAGAGAGAGAGAGTGTGTGTGTGTAATATCACAGATGTTATATAATATGCTATATGTGCCATATTGGGGGAACCATATGTATATGTGTATATTATATATAATATTTTCAATCCCTTTTTTGTTTTTAAGGTATTATGTGTATGTACATATGTGTGTGTATTTATATATACATATATATATTTAAATACATATATAATTTCTTCCAATGCCTTTCTAAGGCATTTATATATAATATATATTTTAAAATTTCATTAAATATATATAAAACTTCCCCAATCCTTTGTTTCTAAGACATATATAATATTTATTTTAATATTTAATTAATATATATAATTTTTCTCAACCTTTTCTTTGTTTCTAAGATGTTTTCTCTGACTGTTTACAAAGGGCATTAAACACCATCTGACTGGACAGTGGAGACAGTATCCTTTCCAAAGCAATTTGTCCCCAACCAATACAGGACACTTCTTCCTTCCCAATGACTCTCTGCTGAGCTCAAGGACCACTATTTACAGCTCTCTCTTTCTCTGAAGCTCGGCCTCATTACACCTTAGAGTTAACACTCCTTACCTTAGTCTCTGAAAATCTCGCTTCTTGTCATATATCCTCTGCATGTATTAACAGCAAAACCACGGCTGACCTCTGAGAAGCAGTAAGGTCTGCACCAATCTAGAGGTTGCACTTGAGGAGAGAACAACCGAGCTGCTCTGGTAACCGGGCTCCCTGTGTTCAATGAGCCTGAGTCAGAACGCCTCTCTCTGGCTGCACACACCTTCCATCCAGCTGCTGCAGTTGCAAAGTCTTGCATTCTGCATGCCACACACTGACCTACCTGTTTCCTTGCTGGAGTTTGCAGCCTGTGACACATAGACGTCTGTGTTCCCTGAGGCTAACAGTGTCCCTGCTTGGCTTTTGTATATCCCTTGGGCCCAGAAAGTATTTACTTCCCCAAATGAACTTAGGCATTGGCTTCAGCCTCTTCTTACCTCGATCATCACAAAGACCCAACATGGAACTGTTTACAAATCAATGTCCAGGTTTGTGTCTTGGCTCTGATTTTCTTAGTGTAGGCCCTCAGCACTTCTCCCTGGATGCATTACAGGGAAAATCCAGCTAGGATGCTGATCTCGAGAATTTTGCTCATCTAATCAGTTTCTCACAGTATGACCCATTTTCTTGGCTTAGCGCTGTTTATTCATTTGGCTTCGAGTTAAATCCCCCACCAATACCACACCTGTGAGGACTGTTTAATTTCTGTTGTTCATGCTATTGTTAATTGGACTTATCTTCCTTTGGCATCTGGTTGTGAGCCCAGGCTCTGAATGACAGTAGGGTACCACAAGTACCCTATCCCCTGGGAAGTAACTTTCCATGGCCTAGGGAGTCAGGCTAAAAATAGGTCTGACTAATGGGTTTTCCTCAGGGAATTAAATAAGGTCATTCATTTAGCAGTGGGGATGGGGGTGGGTGGGTGAGGGGTGGGGGTTTGTTCTTTTATTCCATTGTTTATCTTTTTGCTCATCCTCCTTAGCTCCCCTAACTTGTCAATATGTAGTTTTCAAATATATATGTATATGACTACATTTACATATATTATGTATATGTTGTATATGTATCTGCTATTTATGTATACATATAAGTATATGCATACACATATGTTTACACATATGTATATGTACATGTATATGATGTATAGGTATGTGCATGTGCATGTATATGTATATGATGTATATGCAATGGTGTATATGTATATGATGCATATGTATACATATATGCATACCCATACATACATACATACATATGATGCACATGTATGTGTATGCATATGCACACATATATAATGTATATGTATATGATGTATATGTGTATATATATGTATATGATGTATATGTATATGTATATGCAATACACAATACTCACTGGACTCTTCTCACAGAGACTTAATCTGTCCAAAGCCAGGCTCTATCTAAATTAGCCTCAAATGGAATATTCAAGCACCAGGTGGAAGGAACTCACAAGAACTGTATGTCATTTCCATCACAGTGGGACGATTTTAGCTTTGATTTTTAAAAAACAAATTTGTGTGAAGTCTTGGTGGAATAACTTTGAAAACTTAAAACTGCACGTAGAGATAGGATAACTCAAAGACTTTCTGGTACGTATTGGTTCCTCTCGTGGTTTTTATCATAAAACAAAATGAATGACAACAACTGAACGTCTGAGAACTGTTGCTACATAAGGCACCACAACACCTCAGGCTGAACTTCCTGGAATCTCAAAAAATGTTTTTGGGAGCTTGAAACCACTACGGCTAAAAATGTATATATAGATGTTTAAAAATAGAAACTGTAATACTTAACATTGGTTCCAAATACTCGTCCCTCCCATCCCATTTCCAACGCAAGAAACCCACATAAAAATTGGATAAAGTCTCCTTTCTTTAGATTAAGAACGGATGCCAAGCCAGGCTCTAAGACTGGAGCCAGAGAGCTGGTCTCTTCAGTGAGGCTCAAAGAACACTGATCTGAGGCAGCGAGAAAAGAGTCGTGACTCAACCAAGCCATCGACAAGATGGTGAACTCCCTGAGAAAGAGGAACATTAGAAGGAAAGCCTGCTAAGTTCTTTGAACCAAGCAAGCAAACAAAACCAAAGCAATTAAGCAACAACAACAACAACAACAACAGAAACTAAGCCATGGAGTAAGAAAACTGTGGCCATTGCTCTTTTGCACCCAGTTCCGAAGCAACCCCATGCTGCATCTTTTAAAGTACTGAGGGTGACTCTGTGAAAATGGGATTTTCCATCATAACAGAGAAGATGCAGACATACTACACCAACATACAACCCATCATGTTTGTCAGGACTGGCCATCCCAAATCACATGCACAAGTTGTTAATGAAATATCAATCGGGGTTGGGGATTTAGCTCAGTGGTAGAGCGCTTGCCTAGGAAGCGCAAGGCCCTGGGTTCGGTCCCCAGCTCCGAGAAAAAAAAAAAAAGAACCAAAAAAAAAAAAAGAAATTATCAATCAATTTCACACCTAGATTTTGTACTCATCCCCATATAATTAAGATAATACATTATTACATAGTATACATTTAATATAAACACACACTCACACTCACACTCACACACACACACTCACACACACACACACACACACTCTCACACACACAAAATCTACATTATATTTATGCAAATACCCAGGTTCAAGAAATATTTCAATACAAACCCCTGCTGGTTCAACCATCATTTTGGTTTAAGAATATTTCACCTGTTGCCTCATTTAGTCAAAGCATCTAAAAAAATGCTGTATGTGAATCTACAAATTTGTTCAACAATGTACCTTGTGGTCCTGACCTAGAATGGGCTAAATCTGCACCCCCCCCCCCCATTTTTCTAGAGTGCAAGTTTTCTTCACATGCTTGGCATGAAGTGAAGTATCAGGTATGTGGCAGACTCCTCTGTAAGATTCTTAGTATACTGTTTAAGAGACTATCAGATTTCATTGGTTTGTCTTTTTGGACTTGGAAAAAAAAAACAGTCCTGTGTTTATATAGAAATGGGAAATGAGAGATATAGAGAGCTGAACGTGTCTATAGAGAGAAGAGACCTCTCAAATTGACTTTACTCTCCGGATGGAATGATTTAGTGTAGGGGGCAGTTCTGATGTTAAGGTCCTGTTCCCCAACTGGTTCTTGATCTGTCAGTAAAGAAAGCCAGGGGCCAATTGCTGGGCAGGGCCAATTGCTGGGCGGAAGGTGCAGGTGGGACTTCCTGGTCTTTGTAAGAAAGGAAGGAGAGAAGGAGTTCGCCATGCTTTAGAGAGAGGAGAACCAGGCAACCAGGCAACCGTGTGAGGTCTCCGTAGAGGCTGGGGCTGTGGCCACTACTACAGGCAGGTGGTCAGGGATGTTTGGCGGGGCTAGGTGGGACCAGCCATTCAAGATTAGGGCAGGGGGGAGGTATGGAGCTAAGAGTATTGATAAGGGCGTGCTTTTCCAGACAGGAGACAGTAGTACCCAGCAATTGTGCCAAGAAGATAAGATAAAAAGGAACAACTGCGCGCGCGCGTGTGTCTGTGTGTGTGTGTGTGTGTGTGTGTGTGTGTGTGTGTGTGTGTGTGTGTGTGTGTGTTTTATCCTCGGATTCAAGGGAAGCTAGGAGGGGGCTGGTAGTGCGGCCACTTCCTGGAGCTAAAGGTGGGTAGGTCAAAGCTAAACGCAACAGTTTAGCATGCTACAGAAATACTGTGGCCACAGAACATCAGGATTTCAACAAGACGGCAGATAAAGGGCTCTGAGTATGCTGCTGTGAAGAAGGGTGGTTAGTGGGTCTGGTTAGTAAGCGGAAATGGATGGCTGTACCCATGTATGGTCAAAACATTGAGGACAACGGAAGGCCTGACCTCCCCGCTAGGTCACGCCTGATTTAAGCACCGTGTCAAAGACAGGGAGAATTTATGCTTTTAAGTCACAAAGATGAGGTCATAAGGTCATTCCCAGGATTTTAAGTTGGAAAAACTGATAAAGGAACCAGTTTTCTCCATCGAAGTATGGACGATGACAGAACACATGTATAAAGTAGTCCACAAATAATCCATATGTGATTATATGTGATGAGGCTATGTAAACTCTGGAGTGACGTCAGAGTTCATTTTCACATTACAGACACAGGGTGAACACTGCTAACCACCCTCCAGTCTGCCAAACTGGAAGTGCTCCACAAGGTGAAGTTTCAAAGGCCGACATGACAGTACAAATAGGAGATTGCAGACCACGATGGAGACAGTCCAGATTAAAGGCTCAGGTTCAGACCTCAGATACCGAGAGTTCAAGTCCCAGCACCCAGAGACCTCATGGCATGGCCTATGGGTTATACACAAAGGAAAGAGAGAAAGGAAATTTAAACATAATAATTTTTTTAACAAAAAGAAAACTTTGCTTCATGCATAAAATTAAGGAAAAGATTGAATAAAATCAGTGGAGATAAATGAGTTTCATGTACGATTTGGGCCCATCCCCAACATACCTTGCTGAATTCAGCATAAGTATTCAAAAACGGGGAAGAAATTTAAACATTTTTCTTCCTTAGCATTCTGGGTAAAGAGTACAGAGCATGGGTTAAGAGATAGGAGCTCTTGATGGGGGCTGAAGGATATTCTGTGAAGATGACGTTGCATGATGTCATAGTTACTCTACCCTTAAGAAATGATTTATTTTTATTTTATGTGTATGGGTGTTTTGTCTGCATATATGTATGTGAACTGCAGATGTGTCTGGTGTGAGCGGAGGCCAGAAGAACACACCAGATCCAGGGTTTATGTACAGAGTAATGGATCCCACCACTGTTTCCCACAGAGATATCATGAGTCTGCAGCTTCATAACTGTAGGTAGGATCTGGCTAATGATGAAGAAAGAACTTTGGGATTACAGCACTGCTCCATTTTGAATGGTAGGTGCTCAAAGGGATACCCTAAGCTTCGGAACAATGCCAAAGCTTCGTTCTGCTCTGTTCAGCAAGAGGTCAATTTCTTTATGGCCCCTGGTATGAGAACAGGACAAGAAATATCTTAGATCTGCGTGGTTCCCTTTGCACACCATGGCCAACTAGCTTAATTAGATTACACATGCAACGCTTTGTGATATTAAACTCGTGTATACTCAGCGTTGTCCGCATTGTGCCCATAGGCATTTGTTTAACACGGAGGTTAGGGTCCTGCTATTTTGATAGACACCTTCTGTTTAGTTACTATAGATGAAGAACAAGGAGCTTCAGTACAGTGATGCATGTTTAGTGCACACACACCTCGGTACAAAGATGCATGTTTAGTGCACACACCTTCAGTACAGTGATGCATGTTTAGTGCACACACACCTTCAGTACAGTGATGCATGTTTAGTGCGCACACACCTTCAGTACAGTGATGCATGTTTAGTTCTTACACCTTCAGTACAGTGATGCATGTTTAGTGTGCACACCTTCAGTACAGTGATGCATGTTTAGTGCACACACACCTTCAGTACAGTGATGCATGTTTAGTGCACACACCTTCAGTACAGTGATGCATGTTTAGTGCACACACCTTCAGTACAGTGATGCATGTTTAGTGTGCACACCTTTAGTACAGTGATGCATGTTTAGTGCACACACACCTTCAGTACAGTGATGCATGTTTAGTGCACACACACCTTCAGTACAGTGATGCATGTTTAGTGCACACACCTTCAGTACAGTGATGCATGTTTAGTGCACACACACCTTCAGTACAGTGATGCATGTTTAGTGCACACACACCTTCAGTACAGTGATGCATGTTTAGTGCACACACACCTTCAGTACAGTGATGCATGTTTAGTGTGCTCACCTTCAGCATAACATGTACAGTTGTGTCAGGCTTACCTGTTTCCCATCCTGGATTCTCTATCCCCAATCTGCTTATTTTTTTTATTAGAAGGAAGTTCTGTGCTGATCATATCTAATACTAAAAACATTTATTCTCGTACTTTCTGTTTACTTCTTAAAATTCATGTTTGACAATTCATTCATATTGAAATTTATAAAAACATGAGTGTCGACTGCCAGAGAAAATAAAACACACAGGCAATTTGCCACAGGGACTTGGGGGAAATTTTGTTTTGGATCCATTATCTGTGAAAGGTCAGCTCTAAGTAGTTTAAGTTTCACAGGCCATATAGATCCTGTTGGAGAATTTCTTCCACTTTGCCAGGAGTGATTGTGTTCTAATAAAACTTTATTTATAAAAGCTGGAGCAGCAGCTTCCCAGCCTGTGCCCTAGAGGACAGAGCACAGGAGTTGGTGTGGTGAGAAAGAAGCCTTATTCTGTGCTTCTCCAGAGAAAAGCAGAGGCGTCAGGCTCACCAGCCATTTTTTTACATGAAGACTTTTTGATTTAGTGAGTTCATCCTGCCGAGGGAACTGTCGGGGGTGCTCTCAGCAGGAGTTCTTGGGGGACTGGGTAGGATCCCTCCCAATTCAGAGGATTCTGAGACATCCATATGCCTCTGTAAGTCAAGTCTGTCACTATCTTCTCAGCCACTCAGGTGATGGCTGTTGTGTTCACTTCCTCTTGCTTGCCCTTGCTGCCTACAGCTGCCAGGAAGGACTGTGTTTGGCAGGAGATGCGGGGCATGGAAGTCAACATGTCAGAGGTGAGGATGGAAATCAGGCCCTTGTCACAGTTTCAGGAACTCAGTAATGCCCTTGGCATCTAGCTGAGAAGGTCCTAGCCCTGAGGTTTTACTCACAATTTCTGTGTGGCTTTCCACCTTTGGACATGATCCAGAGTCTTATTAAAATGCTAACTTTAATGGGAGCCTTAAGAGCTATCTTTCTAAACACCGGCCACTCGGGGCCATTCAATGTCACCATGATGCTAGCTGGCGTGAATCAGTTGGTAGTAATATTTGTCCAAGAATAGGTAGCTTGACTCTGCATTGATTTTAGTCTGGATGAGTCTCCTGCATTGGCTTTCTTCTAAATGAGAACATTCTTTACTAAAATTACACATTCCTACTAGCCGGATACCACTGGAAACTGAGAAACGGGTTTTTAAAAACAAAACAAAATGAAATGAAACAGGCAAAGGGAGCCATACAAATCTGCAGCTGCGACAGGAGGCAAAGCCACAGTTACACAGGCATCTAGAGGCTAACGTTGCAACGTCCATCAGCGTTACCCACACCAGTGAGTTGGCCTACTGGGATGCAGTGATGGTCTCCTTGGTGTTCTGGTAGACTGATGAATCAGCCCCATTGCTGGAATGCCTCCCCATCCTGCTTCCAGAAATGCCTCTCAGTAGGGTTCTGGTGAGTCTGTGCATGTGAGGGCAGATGCTAGGCCACAGGGATAGAAGCAGGACAGACCACACGCGCAATAGAAGCCAGGTTTCAGTGCCTGTGCTTCTTTGTTGACATCCATCTTTGTTCCTTGACTTGGTTCATCGAGTCTTCAAAATTAAAATTTCCCAAGACAGGCAAAACAAACTGAAGAACTTGGTACTGTAATGGCAAGATGAGTTTCCATCGTAAAAAAACAATGCACTGCCCATATGGCTTAGGCCAAGGGACTCATGGGCATTGGGGTCCAGAACAATTTCAACAACTTTTTAAGAGAGAAGAGTTGGTAGGCTTCAAATCTCACCTTTGCTTTTTTGGTCTGTGGTTTGAGGGCGACTGACTCCATGCCAGCATTTACTCACTAACTACCAGGGCTGCCCTGAAAGCACCCCCACCCAGAGCCTTCAAGGGAGGAGTCTGTGGCCTTGGATGACTAAGGCATGTATGGACCATACTGAAAAACTCAAATCTATGATTCTTGCGGATGGGAGATGAAGATTCTGCCTCACAGGATCTGTAGACAGGACACACGGTGTCCTGTTTTTAATTCTTTCTTGATCACTTTCTATTTCTGACTGGAGCTCTCGATAGCTTTCTGGGGCACTTGATTCTCAAGTCTCCCACTCTTTCTCCTATCATTGGGCCTAGACTTGGTCCCTACTCAAAAAAATGATTTTGTTTGCTAATAAAGGACCAACCTACAGTTACGTCAGGAGTGTGCTATGGCTGCTTGGGACCAGCCAGACACTGCCCAGGACGGGGACTGACAGGTGACGAGGCACCATATGCGGGAATGTTTTTATCTGGAAACAGTCTGGGAGCCTTCAGTTTGCACTGTGAGAAGCAGTACTCTATTCACGTGCATTTATTTGTGAGGCTCCCACTGAGGGGAGAGGAAGTGCATGTGTCACTGCAACGGATATAAAAAAGTCCCAAGCAGGTCAGAATACCAAGGTGACTAATTTGTATGCTGCACAGAGAGCCTTGAGACCACGGACATTTTGCAGAGCAGGTAGGTGACAGGGCAAAGAGCCCTTTGCTCCACATTGTGGGAAACACCGTGCGTCATTCGTTTTTTTTGACACTCTCTTTTGTGAGAAATCTGCACAGAGCAGCCACCTGGTCTCGGACTCCCAGGGACGGCTGCAT
The DNA here is from genome assembly GCF_021556685.1 of Rattus norvegicus. Lineage (NCBI taxonomy): Eukaryota > Metazoa > Chordata > Mammalia > Rodentia > Muridae > Rattus > Rattus norvegicus. Next base: position 6,965,537 of record NC_141545.1, read on the forward strand.
TCGGTTTAGTAAGAACCATGTGTTATGACCAAGACGACATCTGACCTGCGTGCTTCAAATAGTCAGGGCACCTCTCAAGGGGGTCTGTGTAGCCAGACAGCTGTTGGGAGGTCTGTTCCCACATTTTAAATTTGTTTGTGGCCTGCATAATTCCCTCACGGTTGAATACTTCTCCGGACACTGTTTCTCCCTCTCTTATCTCCTCAGCTGGATTGCTTTTATGATGAGGTCAAGCCAAAATGACTGAGACTCTTTGGAATATAAATGTGGGGGCTGGGGCGGGGGAGGACTGGTTTCCAAGGGTTGGGTTACTCCATGGTGAGTTAAGATGCATTAGGTGTAATTATTACTTTGTGCAAGTCAAAAGAGAGGACACCCCGCTGCTTCAAAATAACCCCAGATCTGGCTAATTACAGATGGAGATGCTACATTTAAAAAAGAGATGTCCCAAGTGATTTAATCCTGAACGTCCAGGAGAGAACCCATTCAGTGAGGTCAGAGGCAGAGCACAGGAGGCAGAGCACAGGAGGCGGGGCTCTGGTTTTTGGAGCTGGCAGCTCCTAAGGATACTCTTGAGGTCAAAAGTCTTCTGCGTGACTCACCCAGAAGCTCTGGGCATGGGACAGGTTTAATTTCCTTCCGCAGTGCCCAGAGAAGCTGACAAGAACGAGATAATACACTGAGCTCCCTTCCTCTCTGATAACCATCAACAGAAAATAAACTGGGTTTTCTTTACCCACGGAGCTTGAGATCAGGAGTGTTGCCCACTTGGGAGCTTGTTTGATTTTGTAATAAGCTCATAGACTTCACTGCTCAATCAGAAACCACGATACCCACACTTGTCTGAAACCCAAAACTTTTGACCATCACAATGGCACCCAAACAGTGTGGGTTGTACACGTATTGGTTAACATCTGTCATCTCAGCACTTGGGAAGCAGAGGCGGGAGGATCAGGAGTTCGAAGCCAGCCTTGACTACACAGTAAGTTCCTGGTGGCTAGTTACATGAAGCCCCATCTTTAAAAACTTAAAATGCAATCAACCAATCAACAAAGGATGTGGGCTATCATGGATTTCAGATATATTATGACTGCTATCATTTTAAAACAGAAGTCTCTGTTTGCAAGACGTCTGGCGAGGGATCCTAGGAAGAAATTTCTTGTGACTGGGGCAGAGTGGTGAAGAACAGGGTCACACTGTCCCCTGACTCGTACTCCTAATGCCGAATGAATGTGTCCAAGATGGATGCAGCTCTGACTTTCGCTCGAGAGAAAAGACGGGACTAGAACCATCAGAAGACACTTGGACCTGTCAGCGCTTCCCCGAATCTCTTAATCTACTCATCGATTGGAGGACCTGGCAGTTTGACAGTTACAGCCGCACAGACTCCTGAAAGGTGAGGCCAAAGAACTGAGATGCTTATTTCTTTATCCAAACCTTCAGATGGAAACAACAAACCATGAAAGCACAAAGGAGTGAAATCGCAAAACCAACTTCCAGTACGGTCTTAAAACAGACCCATTCTTGATAGTGGGGACAAGATGTGGTATTTGGAGAAGAAAGCGATGGTAGGGTAAGCATGTGAGAACGTTGCCTTGCTTCAAGGCTGCTTCCTCTTCTGTTTTTAAAGAGATGTGTCTCCCACGTGTGTTTGAGGGTGTGTGTATGCAGGTGTGTGCATCTCATATGTGTGCATGTGTGTGTGCATCTCATATGTGTGTGCATCTCATGAGTGTGTGTATCTCATATGTGTGTGCATCTCATGAGTGTGTGTATCTCATATGTGTGTGCATCTCATATGTGTATATCTCCTGTGTGTGTCTCATGTGTGAATATCAAATGTATATGTATATGTGTGCACCTCAAATGTGTGTATCTCCTGTGTGTGTATGTGTGTGCATCTCATGAGTGTGTATATGTGTGTGTATTTCATGTGTGTGTATATGTGTGTGTGTATTTCATGTGTGTGTATCTCCCATGTGTTTGTGAGTGCCCATGAAGGCCAGGGGAGAGCATGAAGTCCCCTGGACCTGTACTGGGAACCCATTTCCTGTATTCCGGAAGAGCGCCAAGGGCTCTTAACCACTGAGCCAGCCCGCCAACCCTGCATGTTTTTCCAGTCTCTGAATACAGGCTGTTCTGTTGGTGAGGTCATGGTCTCCGTAAGGTGCACCCACCTTTTTCCTTTGGAAGTTCACATCAAGTCTCATTGAGGCACACTTGTTCAACGTATTAAGTCGTCTAAAAAGAAAGGAAAATTGGATGATTTACTAATGGACCCAAATCTTCCAGGCTGCTAGCCTTTATTTCTGGCAAATCTGAGAGTGAAGCGTCCACTAGTTATACTGCAAGGCAGAGCTGCGTCCCCTGGAAGTGACTTGAGGTAGTTTCACTTTGCTCTCTAGCCTCTTAAGCAGAGAGCCCACTAGTCCCTAACCCTTTTCCTGGTCTAAACCCAGGCCCTTCTGGTTTCCCATTCTACTGTTCTTAGAAACTGGTGCAGTCATTTGAACTATCTTGGCTGCTGCCCACTCCCGTCCAGACCATCATGGTGTGGATCTCCTCAATCCTTTTCGGTTTTTTAGTTTCCCTCCTTTAAGTACACACGGGAAGCAACTGACACTCCCTCCAGTGATAAATCACTCCTGGCAAACTCGTATGTTGAAGTTGGAGTAAGGATGTCACTAAAGCCAAATGAGGTCACAAGGGAGGATATCCAACCTCTGGAATTATAGTCCCCCATAAGAAGAGACACCCAGGTGTGCAGGTTTTGCTTCCCCATCCCCCGTTTCAGGACATGCGGAGATGGTGGCTTTCTCTGCCAGGAAGGAGAGAAACCAACAAGCGAATCCTTGACCTTGAAGGTCCCAGCCTCTTGAACTGTTAAGCTGCCTGGTCTACAGTATTTTGCAGTGGCAGCATGTGTCAACTAATAAATACATTTTCACCCTGGGCTGGACTCTCAAAATTACTCCCAAGCAGACTTCCTGCCTCCCACGTGGCGCTCGACCCAGACCATCAGAGATTCAGTCCCACATCTGATGACTTTGCCACCACAGCTGCCACTGAGAAGGAAAACAAAACCAAATGGCAGGCATGCGTTTGTGCCATTCCTTTCCTCCCTCAAAGTCTCCTTATTTGTTTACTGGCTGCTCCGGTGGCTTCCAAGGTAGAGAAGGTCCTTTTGTTTTCCTAACGAGCTCTTTACTCTCCTTTCGATGACAACATCCACTTTGGTACCTGAGTCTTTGCTATTTACATAGCAAATTATCCAAATGCTTTCCTCTCTGCCCATTCTGTCGAATTCTGACTGACCAAGCAAGTGACCATGTTCTTCCCTAGCTTGTCTCCCACCCGCCCCCTGCTCACCACGTCCCAATCTTCCCCTTCCTTTTACTTCCTTAACCTGCTGAGAACATCCTCGACCTTCCTTCATTCTTCTGTCTTATTCCGTGAGATCTCTTGGCAAACACCTTTATTATTTTGTGTTGATTCTTTTTAAGTTTGCGTGTGGCTTAAGACACATTTATGATATCTCCGATCCATGCCAATGTTTTAAGCATTCTTACAACTCTTTCTTTTGGTTTGTTTTTTTTTTTGTTTTTTTTTTTTCCTTTGGAAGCTGAAAATTCGTTTTCTTCCCATCCCCATCCCCGCCCCCTACCCAGCGCCTGATCCACATAGAGTTGTGTTACCGTGCCACACTTTATTGAGAAGTCCATTCTCAATGTTTATTACAACCATAAAATCTAGCCCCACGTGTATCATACTTGAGTAATTTCTCTTAGTGCCCCTAGAGCTAATACCCACATAGACTTGTTACTTAGTATCTTGTGTTTATACCAAATATCTCCAATGATCTAAACCCTTGTAAAATGGCCTGACAGCTCCATTCTGTCTGACTCATGTCTCAGGTTCTGTCTGGATTTCCTGCTCTTGATTTGCTTTTCCTTGTAAGCTGATCGTGTTTCTTACAATCGAGACTCCTCTGAAGGAGCCTGCTGTTCTAGAGTACAAGAGGCCTGGGGATGTTGGTACCTAGAATGTAGGCAGACTCACTGTCACGTGGGCCCTGTTTCTGACCTGTGGGAGGGAAATAAATTACCCAGACACAGACCAGAGATACAGATCAAAGGAGCTCCAGACTTTTCCACATAATTTCAAGCGACGCTCCCCCATTAGGCCTCCCACATCTTTGTTACCAATTGTCGAGCATCTCAGAGTCTCTGTAGAGAAGACCAGGTTTTAGGTTTGAATTTCTCCGCTGACCAGTTATATCTTGTTTCCTGAGCACACCAGATCTTTTACTGTAGCTCTATTCTCCTGCTTGGGAAGTGTTCTAGGTCTCTGGGTGCCGTTTGGTGTTGTGAAGGAAGAGATGACTCTGAGAGTTGGTGGGGCGTTTGCGAAGCAGGTGAAGTCAGTGATTAATAAGCTAATTTCAGACCAACAGCTCTTTGTATGCACAGATCATGAATTCTCAATCCAGCCAGTTTTGGCCGTTCTAAGGAGGCTCAAGACAGAGAGAGAACTCTCCACCCTGGGAGGGTCTCTTGATGAAGCTACGACTCACCACACCGTCCCTCAGAGGTCTCCTCACTTCTGTCATCCGTACATTCGTTTTGCTTGTTCTTGGTCATTAGTAAGGGGATTATATAAGTAGGCATTTAAAACTACATACACACACACACACACACGTGCATGTGTACCACAAGCATGTAGTGCCTGAAGAGGGCACTGTTTCCCCTAGAACTGGAGTCAGTTGTGAGCCTCCATATGGGTGCTAGAAACCAGACCTGAATCCTGTGCAACAGCAAACCTCTGGGCCACCTCACCAGCCCCTAGTTTATGTATTGGCTTACAGATAATGCAGCTAGGCTCCACCCAACAGTTACCTAGCAACATTCGGCTAGGCTCCACCCAACAGCTACCTAGCAACATTCGGCTAGGCTCCACCCAACAGCTACCTAGCAACATTCGGCTAGGCTCCACCCAACAGCTACCTAGCAACATTCGGCTAGGCTCCACCCAACAGTTACCTAGCAACATTCGGCTAGGCTCCACCCAACAGTTACCTAGCAACAGCTGCCATCATCATCATCATCCCCCCCCCCAAACCTGGCAGTGTATAAGAGGACTGCTCGATACCCCAGGCCCTCCTTCCTTTCTCTTTCTGTTCCCATGCGTTCCCAGCTGGCCTCTCTTTCTCTCCTTTTCTGTCTCCCCCTTTTCTCTGCCTCTGCCCCTTCTCCAGGTCCCCACTCCTGCTCCCTTCTCCCACAATAAATCTTTATACAGGGTCTGTCCTACGACGTGGTTTTTAATGTATGAATTTTTGTTGTTGCTGTTCAGCGCGTGTTTGTTTGTCTTACGAGAGATCTGTGTTGCTAAGCACAGGACTAGTTAGTACAGTTACTTGCTGAGTAGTTTCTCATATATGAAAAGTAGAGCTTGCCGATGGGCCTTTGGGTTCTTCCTTTTTTAATTAGTGTTGTCCTAGCTGTCAAACCATATAGCTTGCTTTAAGTAAAGCTCTAGTTCTAGCAGTGGACAATAATGACAATTCAATATGACTTTTGGCATTAAGACTATGAACCCACTCACTGCCATCTTATCACAGAAGCAGAGGCCCCTCGAACACTAATGCATGTAAATGCTGTCTTGATAGACTACACATCAAAATGCACATTTAGGATTCAGACCTGAGGAGTCCTGTTTTTATTGTGCATGAGCATGCTGAAGCATCTCGAAGTACACCAGACTTCGATGACATCAAACGTCACTTCCACCCATCTGCCCCAAGCCCCGGAGTTACATTTCCAACCACATGTTGATCTTGCCGTGTGTGGGGTCCTTTAGGCTTTTCAGGCCCAAATACTAAAACTGAACCCTGCACGTTTTTCCGAAACTGCCTTATCTTGACTAAGCACCGCCACTAGGCAGGCCGTCCACACTAGAAAAGGGTCAACCTGAGACTGACCCTCAGGCTCGGCAGCCATTGCTGGTGAATGTTTCTGTGATACTCCCGAAGTCTTGCGTCTTTGGTCCCAATTTATCTTCCCCTCATCTTCCACAGAGAACCAAGCAATATCTACCTCAAGTTCCAATGCAGGACACCAGAACGACTTCTCTTCCCAATGAATCCCTGCTGCCCGTTTACAGATAGAAGACGGTTCTCATTTCAGTCATTGACAGGGAGAACAGACGCTAAATTTCATGTCATCAAAGTCCAGGGTACCTTAAGATGCTATGAGATGCTTCAGACAGACTGCACTCATGAGGGTATCAAACAAGACAACAGTTCTGGATTAGAGGCTGATCAGGGACAGCGTTCACTGCTGCTTTGGGGCTTTCTTGGATTTGTTGCTGTGACTGGCATTGTCTTCCTGGCCAGTTCCACGATGTTACCAGCTCCACCCAAGAGTGTTAATTAAAAGGCGTCCCACTGTCCCTTTGGTAGCTCTTCCATAGCTTTATTTAGGGAAGAACTGCAGTTTATCCAATATACTTACCTAGCGCACATGCTCCTCCATGGTGGGCAGAGGCATGAACACGCTGTTTGATGTCATGAAAAAGATTTCTGATTCACTATAGGCACAGGAACATTAAAAGGCTCATCCTTCTTCTACGTATACTTTATGTATGCGTGATACATGGAGACAGTCTATCAGTTTTGAAAGCTGGGAGCTAGATTCGTTTTCATAGACTTGGTTTTTTAGTCACACCTAGACTCAGAAATAGGTCTTCGCTTAAAATTACTTCTCTATTTGAAGAAAATATTCAGGAAACCTTATTTACACAACACTATACATAGTATCTGCTTAAGTACTCTATCAATTCACAAAGAACTATAGGATGATGTCATTATGAAGGTGAAGGCAGGTGCAAGATAGAACGAGGCCTGTCATTGGACGAGAAGGAAGGACAGGTGGGAGAAGAGTTTTAGAGAGGAGGAGACTTGAGGAGGCAGGAGAAGCAGCCGAGGGTGGACGTTAAGATCCCACTCTGCACATTTACAGGTTGTCATGAATAATCTTAAGGGATGGATGTGTACAGGGCTTTGTGTGTCTAGGTGGGCAGTTATATCTTATCAATTGGTTCAGAGGTTACTGTGTTGTGTGTTCTTTCATGTGGCGATTTAATTGAACTCAAGAGAGTATGTGGTGGCTGGAGACACTGGACTACTACGGAATTGGGATGTGTATTTCTGGCATGGTGGAAACCTGCCTTGGGAATTAGATGGGTAGAGATTGCTGACGGCTCAGAGAGAAGCCTTCGGCAGTGTGATATGGGATGGAGCAGAGCAGGTGAGAGGCTTTGCTGACTGAGATGAAGATGTCTACCAGATATTTTGGGGCACCATAGTCCTGGATCTAGTGCAGGGTAAAAGACAGCATTTTTTTTTTAAATAATTTTACAGTAAACAAAGAACTCTTAAATGCAACAAGTCAAACAACTTGATTGTTTTACATGGTCCAACTTTGTGAGGAGGTACTTCTAAGAGTCTGCACATGACTGTAAGCACACAAGAAGATGGTCAACATTTATTTGTCATGGGAGAAATACAAATTTAAATCAGGAAATACTACTGCATGGGTCCCAAGAGGTTCAAATTTAAAATACTGACAATCGGAGCTAAGGAGATTGCTTGTGGGTCAAGAGAACTTGTTGCTCCCTCAGAGGACTCAGGTTTGGCTTCCAGAACTCATGGGAGCTCACAACTGGCAGAAACTCCAGTTCTTTGGCCTCCAACATCATATTCTGGAGTTCAGAGGCACCAGACATACACAAGGTACACAGATATGCATGCTGGAAAAACATCCAAACACACAAAATAAATAATCTAAAAGAAACATACCTGTACGGAGAGACCAAAGACACAGGAGTCCCAATATACTCTGGACAGAGAAGAGAGAAAATAGACAACTAGCCTCCCCTGGCCCCCAGTTCAAGATTTATAAGGAAGAAAACAACAGTGAAGTTGGATAAGTAGTGGGAAATGGATCAAAGGGGCAGGGTTCATGGCTCCAACTAGGTCCAGCAAATAGAGTCGCTTGACCTTTACAAAGGAGCAAAGTCGAGGTAAGAGATAAAAAGTAACCTTTTAACAAATGGTCTTGAAACATCTAGATGGTCGCATTAAAAAAAAAATCAATCTAGATGGACTTTCTGCTCCTAATACAGATGGATCCCCAGTGGACCACAGCCTAAACATATATGTCATTTTGAAAATGGGACAAAACTTAGATGGCCTGAGTGTGTGATGACCTTTTGTTTTCGACATCAAAGGTGCATTCAAGTGACAAGATTTAAAAGTCCTGCGAATATAGCGCGTCAGAGGACTGGAAGCAGACTGGAAGAAAACATTTATGAAATGTATCTGATAAATTACATAGTGTTCAAAGAACTTTAAAATCCACAATAATAAAGCAAATGGTCCAGTTTAAAGATAGTTTAATTAATCACAATTATCTTTGTCAATAAAAAAAGACACCATAGTAAAAATAACCAGCATTGGGCTGGAGAGACGGCTCAGTGCCTACATCCGAAAGTTCACAACTGCCTGAACCTCTACCTCCATAGGTTCTGATGCCATCTTCTGGCCTAGAGGTGTGAATGAAGACACAGGCACAGGCACAGACACAGACATCCACTCACACACACACTCACACAAACACAGGGACAGGGACACACACAGACACACCAGGACAAAGTCACAGACGTATACACAAACACATACACTCATACACACTCAAAGATACAAACATGCATACAGACACACACAAGGACACAAACACAAATACACACAGACACATACATACACGCTCACACACACAGGGATATAGACACAGAGCTACACACATACACACACTCAAAGACACACACACACACACACACACACACACACACGGACACATACATGGACAGACAGAGTCATATACACAGATGAACACACAGGGATAGAGACACCGACACTCAGATACACACAGACATACACACTCAAAGGCACAGACACAAACATAGACACACACACACACAGATAAAATGAAATAAGACACAACTTGAAGTGTCTGAAATCACGTTAGCTGCATATTAAAGCAATCATGAGCTCCCAGTGCTGGTGAGAGCGAGTGACAGGAGTGCTCACTTGCTGCCTCTGCTGACAGGAAATGGCTCAGGTGAGACAGTGAACAGTTCATTACTGCGAAACACACCAGTCGGTATCTACCCAAATGGATTTAAGATTTATTTCCATGTGTAAATGTGTAAACACTTGGTGTTTACGGCCACTTTAGTCATCATTAGTGAGATTCAAGAGCAGTCAAGATGTCAGATGGAGGGACAGATGAGCTATGATATAACCAGACGACAGAATGGTAATTAGAAATGAGTTACAAAGACACGGACGGCACAGCGGACGCTTAAGTGGCTATTAGAGGCCAATAGGAAAGGGCTGTAAATTGTCATTCTAACTATAAAGCACCATGCAAGAGTTAAAATTACGGAGGTCGGCAAAAGACCAAAGGTTACCAGAGACGGAGATGGTGGGATGCCCAGGCAGAAGAGAGGATTTTTTTTTTTTTTTGGTTTTTTTTTTTCAGAGCTGGGGACCGAACCCAGGGCCTTGTGCTTCCTAGGTAAGCGCTCTACCACTGAGCTAAATCCCCAGCCCCAGAAGAGAGGATTTTTAAGGCAGTGAAATGGTTGTGTACGCCACAGTGGTGCATGTCCGTCATTATACACCTGACAAAACACAGAATTAAAATAGAAAGCAGGGGCTGTAATGTACTTCATGCTGTGACAGGTGGGGAGATGCATATGTGAGGGCAAGGGGCAAACGGGGGCACTGTGCATCTGTTAAAGTTTGTTATGAACCTCAAGGGGATGGAAAGACAGTCAACTAAAAATGATACAATTTTTATTATAATTATTACTTATTGGGCTTTGAAATTATAAAGTGATATGCATTATTTTTCAGAGATATTTTTCCTTGCACATGTATGGTTTTCTCATAGGTGTGTGTGTGTGTGTGTGTGTGTGTGTGTGTGTGTGTGTGTGCATGTTCTCATGGGTGTGTGTGCATATGTGTTTGCAGTGCATGGCTGTATATATGTAGGCCAAACACTTGATTGTCTTCACCTCTCATCTTATGTATTGAGGCAAGGTCTCTCATTTGAACCCAGAGCTTATCAATCTAGTCTAGACCAGTGGCTCTCAGCCTTCCAAATGCTTTGACCCTTTAAATACAGATCCTCATGTTGTGGTGACCCCCTACCATAAAATTATTATTGGTACTCCATAACTGTAATTTTGCTACTATTATGAATTGTAACGTAAATATCTGTTTGCCAATGGTCTTAGGAGAGCCCTGCGAAAGGGTTGACCTCACCGCCCAAGGGTCCAGGTCACCAGCTTGGTCTGGGGCTCCCCTATCTGTGTGACCTGTGTACCAAGGGCGGTCAGGCCTACCTGACTCCAGCTTGGTGGCCTGGATGTCTTCTGTTCCTCCACTGTATGCTAATTAGCTCTTAATCCAATGTGCAAAAATTATCATCGTTGAAGACATTTAGAAATGCTGGGTACAATTTCAATCTCCTGATACACAAACCATCCTGAATCTTGTAAAACATGAAAGAAGAAAATACTCTTCAAGGTAGCCTGAAACTAGCCATGCGTCTCTTCATGGCGTGACATAGCATTATTGGTGTCTGAGTCACTCCTCATGAGGTAAGGTGAACAATGGTAACCTTTGAAAGGACACGGACTGGATGGGACACGTTAGATAACACAACAGCTCCTCTCAGATTTGGCTCCTGTGGGTAAGAAAAATACACCACACCCCAGAAATATCCACTACACTCAACACAACCAAACGGCTGTAAAACTCTGGTGTGAGTGAAGTCAACCTTCGGCGAGGACAAACGCATGGTTCTGGCATTCATCTCTACTTAAACTTAATTGTAAGTAATGAGACAGACTCTCGAATGGTCTGAGTTGGCCTATTTACAATTGCCTGTCGGACTGTTCCAACACGAATAAAAATTTCAATTATAGAATGTATTTTAGAATGTATTTTGCCATCCACAAATGGACTGGAGCTTTTTCCAAGGCTTATATCATAATTGTTCTTCTTATAGTTCCAGAAGGCTAGAACGGTGGTTCTCAACCCTCTTAATGCTGTGCCCCTTTAATATTATCTCTCATGTTGTGGTGATGCCCAACCCTAAAATTATTTTTGTTGATACTTCATAATGGAAATCGTGCTTACTGTTATGAATCATAATGCAAATATCTGTGTTTTTTTAATGGTCTTAGGACACTCCCGTGAAAGGATCATTCAAATCCCAAAGGGGTCGTGACCCACGGGTTGAGAGCCACTGGCCTAGAAGGTAATTCTACATGAACACTGCGTGAACATGTCGTACCTGCAGATCACCACAGTCGTCTTGGTGCTGTCAGAACTACAGAACCCATCAGAACTGAACACCATGCCCTACAAGCTGTACCCGGTTTGCCTCTACTGGGGAGCAAAGAAGTGAGACCAAAGAGAGTCAGTTCAATGGGTAGTAAGGCTTTGCACGTCTCTTTCAGATAAGGAGTCAGGACTCTTGGAAAGACCATTGGCTCAAGGGAGTCAAACACAGGCGACATCTGCTAGGTGTTATGTTGGTTCTATCTCCTCCATTTGTTGCTTCTGTCTACAGAGGAGTCATTTTGGTGGAACCTAGAAAATAGAGGCCTGCACCATGCGTGGCCTGGCAGTCCCTCTGCACTGAAGGAGAAAAGGTCCTGCTGGGCCATTCCTCTTTGAGCCTGCAGCAATCTGGGTTGTGTTATTAAGGCAAAGAAGGCAGTCTGAGCCTTTTAGGAAAAGTGGTTGTGAAGTCTTCCGTTTGCTGCTGATGTCATGGTCTTGAGGATGGGCGAATACATCACTGAAGGACAAGCATGCTTTCATTTTAAGCACCAGGCTTAGGGTTCTACTGGGGAGGTCAGAAGGGAGAGAGAAGCCGATATCCATCTATCTAAGGGTGGTGTCCTGTGCCCCGGGAAGAGGCTGAGAATACAGAGATGAACAAAAGAGAGTCTTATCCTTGAGGCTCTTGTGGTCCCGTGTGGGCCGTGAGCATAATAAATAGGAGAGAAACCAGCCACGCCATGAGTGCATTGGATAGAAAAGATAACATTCTCGCAAGACTGTGAAGGACTAAGAGAAATTTCGCTGCCCAGTCTAGGATAATTGCCAGTGAAGAAAACAGTCATCGCACAGTGTGTTACACTCTAGGAATTGAGAGGAGCTGAAAGAAAAAGTAAATCTGGAGAGGAAAGCAGAGGCTGGACCACAGAGGGTCAGAATGAAGGGATTAGGAGCAGTGCGGGGACAGTGGGGAGATGTGGAGGGATATTTTGCTGGGGAACAGCACCATACTTAGACATACTTAGGTGGGGTTGAGAATGAACTCAAAACAAGAGACAGTCAAGAGATGGTTCAAGAATCTGGATGAGGTACCGGAGAGATGGCTTAGTTCTCCAGACCACATGCTGCTCTGACAGAGGACCCAGGTTTGGTTCCCAGCCACACAGGTGGCTCACGAACTGCCTATAACTCAAGTTCTAGGTTACCCGATGTACTCTTCTGGGCCTAGTGGTCTTTTGTACTCGGTGCACATAGACTCATGCAGGCACATACATACATATAAGCAAAAAATAATCAGATTTTAAGGAATCCAAATGTGACATTGCTACTCTATTCTTTTTTTTTTTTTTTTTTTTTTTGGTTCTTTTTTTTCGGAGCTGGGGACCGAACCCAGGGCCTTGCGCTTCCTAGGTAAGCGCTCTACCACTGAGCTAAATCCCCAGCCCCGCTACTCTATTCTTAATAGTCAGAAATGGTAAACTGTCTAGATGTCTATCCATGGGAGAACGGATTTAAAAAACAGCCATATGGGGCTGGAGAGATGGCTCAGAGGTTAAGAGCACCGACTGCTCTTCCAGAGGTCCTGAGTTCAATTCCCAGCAACCACATGGTGGCTCACAACCATCTGTAATGGGATCTGATGCCCTCTTCTGGTATGTCTGAAGACAACAACAGTGTATTCATATACATAAAATAAATAAATTAAAAAAAACAGCCATATGTTTATACAATGGAATATTAATCAATTGTTTAAAAAAAATGAAATTTGTAGGCAGATGGATGGGGCTAGGAAAAAAATCACCCTGAGTGAGGTAAGTAGACTCCAAAGTCAAATATGGCAAGTGTTCACTTATATGGATGTTACTACAATCTGTGAAACCACAGTTAGGTAAAGAGTGAGGTGCTAGAAGAGAGGAGTAGATCACCTTAGAGGAGAGGGTGGATCCCCTCAGGAAGGAGATATAGAATAAATAGCTACGAATGGAAGGGGAGGGACCACAGGAATGGAAAGATCCTAACCAAAGAACAATATAATAATCTGTGGGCTGAAAAAGGTTATTCCTATCAAACTCTGGTTAAACTTAACAAATATTTACTGAAGTCCTGTTTGGTACAAGGCCCTGAACCCATGAGGTGCAGCTGAGTAAGATGCCGTCCGTGACATGGAGTTGAAAGTCCCTCACAGTCCAGAGCGGGAGCCAGGCAGTGTTCAAGAAGGGAAGCTGGACAGAAAGGGAGCGGGCCAGAGAAGATGGTCGGACTGAGGCTGTGCGTTTGCAGTGGGCGGGGAGCAACTGATCAGTGTGAGGGACTGGGTGCAGCTTGTCAGGGCCTGACTCAAGCTGTACAGAAGCCTGGTGACACCACAGATCTCGGACGGTCGATGTAACGGCTGGTTTCCTCCGATTATATATATGTATTCATATATGTAAACATATATAAATATATATTTATTTAATTTTCCTGCTAAAGGCATGGGAGGAATAGTAAGCAGAGACAGGCGTTCGTCTCTTCTAGGCCATTCTGACTCAGTTCCAACTGCCTGAACTTCTTACCCTTGGCTCCTGTCAGGGTGGATGGAACCCTGTCAGCTAAGGAGTGTTCTGGGTGGGGACCTCAAAGACATTCAGTGAAGATGTGCTCCCGACCCTGGGATCAAAGCCCTGCCCTTCGTGGAGGTGGGGGTCCTCCATGTGCTGTGGCCACAGGGCGTGGGAAAGGGCTTGGTGCTGAGAGAGTCTGGCAGGCACAGATTGTGGAGAGCGGAGTGGAGTCTCTGTGCCGAATGCACAATTCTGCTCTGTAATTCCCAAGACTCGGGGTGTTCAGACGTCACAGACCAGGCATAGGAAGGCTTTACGGTGTCTGGGGCAGGATGGGATGTGATAAGGGAAGTAGAAATACAGTTTGAAGTAAGCAAGTGGCTGTCACCATGCCACTGAGGAGCCAGACGGGGATGGCTGTACCTCCCTCTGGTGTCCCCTTTGGTTGTCACCCCAAGGATTGACAGCATGAGAAATCACCCCTGTGTTCATGCTTCAATCCTGGACCTGCCTCTGGACTTTAGCTGGGATGTGGGGGGAGGGGAGGGGGAGGAGGGAGGGTAGAGAAAGAAAGAGAGAGAGAGAGACTGCAGGCTGTGCTGTCGGAAAGGGGCTGTAAAGCTATCACAAGACAATTATCAGCATTTTATTTTATGTGTATGGGTGTCTGTAGCATGTGCGTCTGGCACCCATGGAGGTCAGAAGAGGGTGTCAGATCCCTTGGTACAGGAGTTATAGTTGGGAGCCACCATGTAGGTGCTAGGAGTTGAACCTGAGTCTTCCTCAAGAGCAGGAAGCACTCTTAACCATTAAGCTATCTCTTCAGTCCCTTCTGTGGTGAATAATTTTAAAGGGAAAGGTTTATATTATTTTCACAGAGACTGTCATTGTTTAATATTAACACTGTTGCCATCCTTGGAATAGACGGGGGGTGGGGTGGATGGGGGGTGGGGGTTGTGTGTGTGCACAGCAGTGAGCATCCTTCCCTCTCCCTGCCCCTGGCTTCTTGAGAGACACCCTCATCACTTCTCGTTTGTTCAAACACTCGGGAAAGCTGCACTGGGTAGTCACAGCAGGTCCATCAACACACGACGAGGACACAGCCTGTGCCCCCGTCTGTCATAGGCTATAATTAATTAGCATCTATTAACAATATACATTATGCAAATGAGTTGCTCGCTTCACATTAATTGAGGAACTCAAAGGTCACGTTTGAGCATCCAGGCCTGGGTCTGCAGCCAGCTGCAGTGAAGACTACCACCCAACATGGCAGAAGGGAGCCTCTCACTCCCCAGTGCTTCACCTTGCTGTGATGTGCAGTGAAGGACAAACTTTGAGAGCCACGTTCATGCCTTTTGTGAGCTCCGATTGCCCCGCAGAGTTAACGTTCCAGCAGCTCACTTAGGTAATTAGATTCGCAATGTACTTTCCGTGACACACAGAGGAAGGGACTTTCAGTCAAACAGAATTTTAACAGTAGCTGCTGAAGTACTGTGCCTGCAGTCGCAGTCATCTACATGGAGCCTGCTGGACACTGGTCCTGCCATCATGCCTGCAGCCATGCACTAAGAACTCAGCTGCCATTCTGGTGGTTCACGTTTTCGGCAAAGGTAGCAAATCTGCCTGGCTTCTGGGGACTAGACCTCAGAGCTACAAAAAAAAGGAAGCGGCGTGCAGCTGCGCACGTCCCCTCATTCCTTTGGGGGTTCCAGTCTCACCCTCAGTCAGATCTGTATTTCTTAAGCTACACTGTTCAATGGTTTTATAGTAAACTGGGATCCGAGAAGTGAACGGACCACTTGTCTCCACAGGTGAGTAAAATCTCTGTGGTGAATGTCCTTTTGCAGGGGACTCTGGCTCTCCTGCCCGACTTTGTCTCCTCGGGAGGAGCTCCCTCTGGCTATAGTTCCCTTATTCTGCACTGCCTCAGCGTTTCAAACAACCGTGAGAACTGTACAGCCCATAGAGATTTAAAAGTAGAGCAGAGGGGTGGGCAGGACAGACTAGCAGGTCAAAGTGCCTGCGGCCAAGCCCAAGGACCCGAGTTCAATTCCCAAGACCCATATGGTGGCATGAGGTAAACAACTTCTAAAAGATGTCCTCTGGTGCCCCCGCCATACAACAAATAAACAAGCCAACAGATGTAACTTCAGAAATCAAAAAAGAATCACTACCCCTGTAAATGCACTGCGCAAAGAAGAGCATGAATAAAACTTCATCCCCTTACGGCAATCTCAGCATTAATCAACACTTACCTTCTGAGTAGGCAAGTTTCTAAGAGGCTGCCCGTTAATCTCAAACTTTTTAAAGCACCCTCAATCCCCTGCAGCAGAAGATGCTCTGTCCCTTCCTGCTGTCTGCAAGGCAGGAAATCTGTGCTATGTAGAACTCACAGTGAAGAGAAACAATTCCCTACTAGTTTTCCAGTCAAGCTGTCTTTGGCTGCCTACCTAACCTTGCTCCTTTGATCCACCCAGGGTGTGTGTGTGTGTGTGTGTGTGTGTGACTCTTCCTTTGGCCTCTATTTTACCCATAGTTCCTGCATCCTGAGAACAGTGGTTCACACACTGCTAGCCAAATGCTTGTTCACAAGAATTAATAAAACAGCTTAGAAAGATCTTTCAGGGTATAAAGATATTAAAAATCATATTCTAGTAATAAACACTGGGTGTAAAAGGAGCAGCATGCACCGGAGCCGCGAAACTCTTAGGCGCGATCAAGTCTATGTCTTGTGCTGCAAACTACAGTTCGATGTTTACAGTTGTAAACATCGAGAGACCTAAACGTATACTGATTACTGACTGACACGTAAGTTTAGGGTGAGTGAGATGGCTCAGTGGCCAACGGCGCTTGCCACCAAGCAGGGCAACGTGAGTTCAATTCCCGAGGGTGGAAGAGAGAACCAATTCCTACAAGTTGTCCTTTGACCTCCACACAGGCACTGCGGCATGCGTGTCCTGAACACACACATATCATGCACCACATGCACAGGTGTGTGTCAAGGAGACTCGATGAAGATGGCATCCGTCCCTTCAACAAGTAAGTTGAAAGAGTCAGACAGTGAGATGCAAGTAAATGGATCTACGCCCAGGCCTTGTACTTACTCGAATTCAAAATGCATAGGACGACATACTTGGACTTCATCTTAAGCAAGGTCATTTTTAGATACACTCTTAAATATGCATGAAATAAATAAATTCAGCCAGAAAAAAAAACCCTCATTCTATGCTACTGAAAGGAACATTCTGGCAGAAAATGTTTACAAAATGTATCTGACAAAAGAGCTATCTAGAACAACAATAAAATCCCTCAAAACTCAGGAATAGAAGTTATCACTCAATTAAAGATGAGAGAAAGCTCGAATAGGAGACGGTAGGTTGGAGAGGCATGGAAAGATGTGTAGTTTTATTGGTTACTAAGAAAATGCACATTAAAAATCACAACACAACCATAGCCAGACATCAGTTATAATTAAAACATACTACCAGGGTTGGGGATTTAGCTCAGTGGTAGAGCGCTTGCCTAGGAAGCGCAAGGCCCTGGGTTCGGTCCCCAGCTCCAAAAAAAAGAACCAAAAAAAAAAAAAAAACAACAAAAAAAACCATACTACCAAAGGCCAGGTAATTGGGCCATTATATGTT